>NC_134131.1:4117500-4327500 GCF_040939455.1 Microcebus murinus
TGTTGCATTTCTCTCTGCATACTACTTGCTGAACTGATACTGTTTCTTCCTAAAGTACTCTGTTTTGTCAAATGAATTGCTAACACTGACAACCTATAGTCTGAATAACACACTTACCTTGGTGTTTATTCTTGAATTCATGACCTGTTTCCCTTTGTCTTTGCATTCATTACATAGAACAACCATAGGAGCAGTACTAAGATTCCCTGATGCTTGGAACTGAAACAGGTTCAAACTATTTGGAGGGCAAATGCAATGTGTATGCAGAGCCTCAACCCAACAATGGTACCTGTGGGAATCTGTCCTAAAACTGCAATAAGAAGAGTATGCAAAGTTGTCCAGTGAAAGATACTTGCATTGCTTATAGTGTTTGGCAAGCTGCAAATAACCTCAGGGTCCAGTAGAGGATCAATACAAAATGCATTGTACAGTAAATACCTATAATAATGCAAATTGCTCTATAATGCAATGGGTGATTGAATGCCTGTCCTCAATCCAGCTGTCAAACACAGGTGAAATAAACTTCTTTCCTTGCATATTGGGGGTGGGAGAGTGGGGAGCAGGAAGGGCAAGGTGAAGGAGCAAAACATCCAACAATCCTGTCCTGGGAAGGAGGAAGATGGATGGTGGGTCCCCACACCATCAGAACTCTCCTGGCCTCATTGGTCTAGATGGGCTAATAAAATGCATACCAATTCATTGGAAGGTTCCTGAAACTGCCATCCATGGAAGTCCAGGCAAGACACAGGACCTAGAATCGTCCCTGTTAATACTGATGCCTTAGTAGCAGTGCCAGATAGCAGCTGGAACTGTCAAGGAGTTGGGTCTTTCGGCTGAACCCCCCCCAGAAATTCTGTCTTACAAATGGTGTAAGCTCACGCTAGCGTGAACTTTCCTAAGTTTTTGTAACTTCATCACGGAACGTGGAGGTAAGAGAAGGACTCACTTCATAGGATTAACATGTACAATGCACTTAGAAGAGCAGTTGGAATGTGGTTAGTATCTGTAAACATTTGCTATTATTATTATCGGTACTAAAAGTTATCTATAAGATGTTTTTCTTCTTCTTACTCTGCAAAGTTGGGCTTCTGAGGCGAACAGCTGCACGGTATTATCATCCTTCTACACGTTCACACATAACAATCTTAATGATACATCACAATGAATAATTTGACGTTGTTTAACTCTCCTCACTCTGAACTGTGGACTGCACCAAACCCAACTCAAACAGCGATCTTGCTCTTCCTATTTCGGCGGCGGCGAAGTCATTCATAAATAAAAAGTGGCTTCTTGTTTTGTGTGAATCCATTCACAAGATAAATATTTAAGTAAAATGTGGCTTCAATTGTGCTCTCTGATGATAATTGCTGGCTCACACTCTGTTTCTATATCAATGTGTTTTCTTTTATTTTTTTTTCCCCACGCTGACTAATGAACAGGGCTGTCAGAAGCCCATTGCTCATGATCTAGCGAGCAACACATTAGCAGTTTCACATAAATATAAAAAACCATATTCACTGCAGCTTAGGGAAATATATGCGTAGCACACAAAAAATTCCCAAATAGGCCACTGCTATAAACAAATAAAGAATCCCGCGTGATAAATACGATTAGCTGAGTAACCAACTCTTCTCTTTACACTGCATCACTCTAGCTGTCAATAAATAAAAGAGAATCCAAGGAACAAACCCCTTTTGTGCATAGAGCAACCTCTACGTGGAAGAGCCCGCAAAATTCTACATCTGATGTTATAAAGGATGAGAAACGCATATTTATGTAATTTGGGGATATTTACAATCCCTACGCCGCACGGAATCACATACTCTTGAATTTATGCTCCATTCAAAGCAGGGTGAGTCCGGGATGTTCTACCTTTAAGACTCAAGATTCTTTTAAATGTCATTTCATTCATATCCTTCATCTCTCCACGGGCTGTTCTGTTCCAATTTTATGGTTTATTCATCTCATAAAAACGTATCGAGTCATTACAACGCGACCGGCACCGCCGGGGGAAGACGGAGTGTAGGAAGCAAACTTCCAGGCTCCGACAGTCATCAAAAGAGCCAGAAACCAGAGGTCACCGGCTCCCAGACCGCCGCGCTCGCTGGAAGCACTGTAAACTCTCCAACCGCAGTTCTCTGAGATAAATATTTTAAATAAAATGTGTTTTCAATTGTCCTCTTTCGACGGTAATTACTGGCTCAACACCCCCCCTGTCTACCGCCATAATTGCAGCAGCGTGTTTTTATCTTCTCTTCCGGTGCTGACGAACAAACTAAAGATTCAGAAGATACAAAGTTGTGGACCTCAGCGATAAAAGGGAATGGCAGAATGAATCGATCCTCTGCATTTCTGCGCCCTCTGGTATCTTCTTCCTCTCGGCTCTGCAGCCTCGCTGAGCGGGCCGGACGACAGGCAGACGCCGCAGGGTCTCAGGTGGCACGGTGCTGGCGCGAGGCGGCTCGGGGCTCGAAGGGAACGTCCCCGGAGACGGGGGGTGCCTTGGCAGCGCCCGAAGTCCCTGTCTGGATTCTTCTGGAAAGGCAGCAGCCAGGTGCTGTCACCAGCCGTCGCACCTGCTCACACCGGGGGCCCCAACAACAGCACCCTTGCTGGGGCTTGGAAAATTCAAGAATAACAAAACGATAATTCTGTGTGACTCAGGAGAGAAATTAGACGGGGGTCTCCCTTGATTTATTTTTCTCCCTCATCCTTAACGTGGTAGATTATCGTTCAGAAATACTCACTTCCTACTGCCATCCCATGCATGGAGAGCACTTCCGCATCCCTTGACTTTGGGGCCGGTCATGTGACTTGCTTTGGCCAATGGGATGTTAGCAGGTACGGTACGGCCAAAGGCTCAAAAAGCATTCGTGCAACTGGGCGTGCTCGCTCGTGCTTTGGCAGTGCCCCGAGCGACAGGTGCCCAGGCTAGCCCGCTGGTCCCAGGAGGGGGACGAGAGACAGGTGCAGCAGAGTCTCCCAGCCAAACCACCCCAGCTGGAACCAGCCTCAGTCCTTTAACCCCTAGCTGACCTGCAGATGTGCGAGCTAAGGAAATGCTTTATAAAAAAATGCCACCAAAACTCTGTTGCTGGTTGTCATGCGGCAGTAGCTAGTGACACAACTTATTTTGAACTAACCCATCCTGCTTTTCCTTGCGCCTGTCTTAAAGGAAGACACGTTCCTTCTGCCTTTCAAGGTGTTTAAAGCGTTTTAGTACACAACAGAAAATATCTGTTCACTGGCTGAAGAGAAACCTCTGGACCCAAATTCGTGATTTGCCCCAGGACTTTGATGCATCATTTCCTTCTTGCGTTTGTCACTCAATGCCAGCTTCCTCCACGCTCGTCGTGCCCCTGATCACCTCTCCCCGGCCTCTAGTGCAGGCTCTTCCAGCTGCCCTTCCGAGACCCTCTTCCCACTCATTCCGAAAACATGTGTCAAGTGCTGGAGAGACAGGAGGAAAGGCAGAACGTGGCAGAGTCACGAAGAACACATGATAAGACTGCTTTGAGAAATACGAAATGGCCAACCGTGTCAAACACTGCCGTGTGGCTCAGTGGACAGAGGCCATCTCATGCAACCCTGTGGCTACAGCCTGCCCCATCTGCAAATGTTTGGCAAATACACCTTTGCAGCTGTCACCTCTCCCCTGAGCTCCCCACTGGTATTTGCAGCTGCCTGTTGGACATCTCCACTCACATGTCCTACAGGTAATTCGAGTTCCTCAAGCCTGTTTCACCCTCTGCCATGTGGGTTTCCCCTTTCTCTGGGCCTTGTTTTGGCTATCGACATGGGCAGTAGACGCTGGTGGGGTCTTGTCCCCATTTCCTTGGGCCTTACTGCTGCAGCACCCTGCAGACTTCTAGCCGTCCACAGGCTTGAAGCCCACCCAACCCCATGGGCCAGAAGTGCCCCCCCTCCCGGCATAGCCCTCAACCAGTGACTAAAGAAGATTTGGTGGCTATGAGCCTCAGTTTCCCCACCCCTCTGGGGGCAGAGGAATGAGGAGGGTTGGGGGGATTACGCCAAGGCACTTATTCCACTTTGCTTCCCAGAATGCCCCAGTGGTCTCTCTGGCTATCCACAAGGTATGGAGCTTGACACCTGGCTGACACCCTAGCCTGAGTGACGTTTACACTACCTTCCCAATGTCCCTTCCCAAATAACCCGCTTGTACAGGAATCCCTCTCTGAGGGCCTGCTTATATGGGAACCCGAACTGAAACAAAGTGAGTCTACATCCTAAGCTAGAAAGCTCTGGCTGCCTCTCTCTCTCCACCCACGTCCAACTGATCACACACACACTCAAAAGCTCCTTACCCATTCATTCGATCGTATTACCAAGAACTTACATATCTGAGGTGGCGGGGTACAGCCGCAAACAAGATGGGCAGGGGCCCGACCCTCCAAAAGTTAAAGGGGAGGAGAGACAAAAAGGTAGGCAAATACACAAACAATACCATTGCCCACAGAGATGAGTGTTATGAGCAAAATCAAACATGGCGTTGAGACAGAGAAGGCCTGGCAAAGGCCAGGCCCTGGAAGGCCATCTGGGTGGCCTTTGGGGGTGGGGGGCTTAGGGGTAACCCTAACCCTAACCCTTACAGAGCTTTCAAACAAATGCCAGGTAGGGAAAAGCACGGGGTAATGATAAAACGGTGCACCGATGGTAGAGGGTGATAGAGCCCAGAGTGCAGAGAATTCAGACCCGGCGAGAGTCGAAAGGACTCTGCAAGGGAGGAGTGTCAGAGCTGAGGCCTGGAGGAGGAGTGCGGATCAGCCAGATAGAAAAAGTCACGTGCAAAGGCCAAAGGGGAACGAGAGTGGTGTCTTCGGGGAACCGAAACACCGGGTATGGCCAAAGCATAAAGAATGAGAAGGGCCAGGCGTGGTGGCTCACGCCTGTAATCCCAGCACTCTGGGAGGCCTAGTTGGGCGGATTGCTCAAGGTCAGGAGTTCAAAACCAGCCTGAGCAAGAGCGAGACCCCGTCTCTACTATAAATAGAAAGAAAGTAATTGGCCAGCTAAAAACATATAGAAAAAATCAGCCGGGTATGGTGGCGCATGCCTGTAGTCCCAGCTACTCAGGAGGCTGAGGCAGGAGGATTGCTTGAGCCCGGGAATTTGAGGTTGCTGTGAGCTAGGCTGACGCCACGGCACTCACTCTAGCCTGGGCAACAAAGCGAGACTCTGTCTCAAAAAAAAAAAAAAAAAAAAAAAAAGAAGGAGAAGGGAGGTGGTGAGGGATGGAACTTAGGTGGCCAATTAATGCTTGGTGAATGAATGAATGAATGGACAGGTAGAGAGGCACACAAAGGGATTCTATTCTAACTTTTCTAGCCCTTTGCTATTCAAGAACTTGAAACTGTGTGGCAGATGACAACAGACAAGTGAGTTAAAGTCAGCCCAGGAAACATGTAATAGGGGGCATGACATAAAGTATAAAGAAATTTGAATCTTTAATATCAAATATAAAGAAAGAAAGTAAATGTAAGGGCTGATTGTATTAATTTTAAACAAGAAATAGGGGTCTGGTGTCTTGGGTTAGGTGTCGATCTTCGATGTCATCTTGTTTTTGGCTGTGTGATGGGACTTTGGTCACTTTATTAAGCATCTACTACAAGCCAAGCGTGTGTTAATTAGGTGAGTGAAGAAATCTGTAGACATGGCTCTTGCCCTGGAGGAATTCACAAAGGCAAGTGACATTTGCATGACCATCAAAGACTGTGCTTTGACACTTAAATGACTGTTATCAAAAGCGAGGTATAAATGAGGTGGATTTATAGTGTGGCTTAAGCATAGGTATCCGTTTTCTAAGCATAGTCTCAGTCTCTCTCCCTCCCTGTCTCTCTAATATGAGAAGATCTGGAGTTTGGGCCTAATTCTATCTTTGGTTAACAGAAAGAAGGAGACCCTACAGAAAGAGGGATTCCACTTCCCACTGCAGATTTCTCTTATTCTCTATAACCTCCTTGTCCAATATTCCTATTCGCTGCACCTTTGCTGTCCAACATGGTAGCCAATCCATGTGTTGTTATAGATCTCTTAAAACAGGCATCCTCAAACTACGGCCGGAGGGCCACATCGGGCCACCTAGCACATTTATCCAGCCCTCCAGGTGTTTTTGCGGGGGCTGCCTGTCCTGCTTAGCAGCCGACTCATCCCGGGCCCACAGTGCGCACTCTCCAACGGTCTGAGGGACAGTGAACTGGCCCCCGTTTAAAAAGTTTAAGGACCCCTGCCTTAAAATGTGACCAATCTGAATAGAGATGGGCTGTAAGTATAAAATACATACACGACTTCAAAGTCTCAGCATAAAAAAAAAAAGGAACATAAGATAGCTCATTAATAATTTTTTAATTCCAATTACATGTTGAAATGATAATATGTTGAATATATTGGGTTAAATAAAATACGTTATTAAAATTAATTTCATCCGTTTCTTTTTACTTTCTAAAATGTGATGATTAGGAAGTGTAAAATGACACGTGGGACTCCCATGTATGGCTCATTTGATACAGTTCTACTATAATGCTGATTTTGAAAATCCACATTTGTTCCAACACGACTGATGTACTGAAGGATTGTTGGAGCATAACACAAACCTGTGCTTGCTTACCTGAGCAAGAAACACCAGGTGAACGCAGAAAGCTGCACCCAGCTGCACTGAATTGTGTAGGGAGATACAAAGTGCTCACAGATGCACACGCCTCACATACCCACCAGCTATCGTGTTTCCCCGAAAAAAAGAGCTACCCATAAAATAAGCCCTAGCAGGATTTCTAAGCATGTGTGCAATAGAAGCCCCACCCCGAAAATAAGCCCTAGTGATGGGCGTGGCTATGAAAACAAGCCCTAGTGATGGGCGTGGCCATGAAAATAAGCCCTAGTGGTGGGCGTGGCTACGACAATCAGTCCCAGTGATGGGCGTGGCTATGAAAAATCAGCCCTAGTGATGGGCGTGGCTATGAAAAATCAGCCCTAGTGATGGGCGTGGCTATGAAAACAAGCCCTTGTGATGGGCGTGGCTATGAAAATCAGCCCTAGTGATGGGCGTGGCTACACAGCGCATCTGCACAACCCATGCATGTGGTCGTGGAGCGGGAAAGAACACGAGCAGCCCTTCTCATCCGCCCCGTGACAGCTCTATGGCTCGACCCGAGAGATCGGGGCCGATGGTTCTAAAGGAAATAGAGTCGCAAGACATTCAGGATGGGATTCGGTGTTTAGAGAGTGAGGATGATGTTCCAGAAAAAGACGACTTCACTATATGTGAATAAATGTAGATTTTTGCACCATACTTAAAAAAAATAACACGTCCCCTGAAAATAAGCCCTAGGGTGTCTTCTCGAGGAAAACATAAATATAAGACCCTGTGTTATTTTCGGGGAAACACGGTACCTCAGTTTACCATGCACGAGCTACACTGTATCTACCCACATCTGGTGCCACGACTGCCCCTCCCATTCCACAAAAGCCCCCTCTCACCACTTCGCAGTTGCTCACAAGCCCACCCGCACCCCGGAGCCACTTCCACAAGCAAACACCAGGTCTTCCCAAGGTAAACCGCCATGTTTATTGCACTATTTATGTATTTCTTCACCACTTATAAAACTGGCTTATAAAAATGGCCACCATTTATAAAACTGGCTACTATTTTTACTAGGTTCCTATCTTTTTTTTTTTTTTTTGAAACAGAGTCTCACTCTGTCACGCCAGCTCTCAGTGGGGTCCTCCTAGCTCACAGCAGCCTCAAACTCCTGGGCTGAGGCCATCCTCCTGCCTCAGCCTCCCAAGAAGCTGGGACTACAGGTGCACGCCACCATGCCTGGCTAATTTTTGTATTTTTTTTTTTTTTTTTTTTTTGTAGAGTTGGGGTCTCTGTCTTGCTCAGGCTGGTTTCGAACTCTTGAGCTCAAGTGTTCCTCTCGCCTCAGCCTCTCAGAGTGCTGGGGTTATAGGCGTGAGCCACTGCGCCCGGCTAAGTTCCTGTCTTTTTTATTCTGTGTCACTAACAAAGTTTTTGAATATTGTGGACTTACCTCCACTTTCCTCATAAGCTCTATACTTTTTATCGTAAGATTTTGCACATGGCGATATTTTCTAGAAACACCTATGGCTGTGTTTCTATGGGAAAGTTCTGGGCTACACAGCCTCAGCTCCCAAAGCTAATCCTGGCATCTTGATAATACTCTTCAGCCACCTGCTTACTAGGATAGATCTTCCTTTAAAATGTTGTTTTTTGGTGTTTTTCTTTTTTTTTTTTTTTGAGACAGAGTCTCACTGTATTGCCCGGGCTAGAGTGCTGTGGCATCAGCCTAGCTCACAGCAACCTCCAACTCCTAGGCTCAAGCAATCCTCCTGCCTCAGCCTCCCGAGCAGCTGGGACTACAGGCACGTGCCACCACGCCCGGCTAATTTTTTCTATGTATTTTTAATTGTCCAGCTAATTTCTTTCTATTTTTAGTAGAGACGGGGGTCTCGCTCTTGCTCAGGCTGGTCTTGAACTCCTGACCTGGAGCGATCCTCCCTCCTCGGCCTCCCAGAGTGCTAGGATGACAGGCATGAGCCACCAATGCCTGGCCTAAAATGTTTTTTTTTTTTTTTAAATCTATGTTTCTAAATAACTGTAGGGCCACACACCGTATCATTTATATTTATGTGGCTAATGATGCTTTTGATACAACGTGACTGCTAACAGTGCTATAAACCTGAAAACGACTGTTGTGCATTTATGAGCAATGCTGGGGACGTGGAATAAGTCTTGCTGCTTTGAGGAAAATATGTTTGGTTTATGGGTAAGATCAACAGCCTGACCATTTAGCAGGGCGCTTTCCTTCAAATCCCAGGGGCCACAAATACTACGAAGCCATCACTCTGGCGGCACTGAAGCCTGAGATTCCTGCTCCGGAGACCATAATGCTTTATTTATTTATTTTTTTTTCCAAAGCCAGGCTTCATCCTAGCCCTGGCAGAACCGCCCCTGGGGGTCTTGATTGGAAAACCAGTGTAGAATATAGACTCACTTAAACACAGACACTTCCTTAAAAGCTTTCGGTTCAATGTGAATGTAAGTCATTTTGATTACTCAATTTCTATATTTATTAGGAATGATAAAACCAAAGTACTTGAAAATAATTTCAGTGGCGATGAACCGTGGCGGCCGATCGATGGGGACACAGCAGTCAATTACCCTTTCACTTTATTTTGGTCCTCAGCAATCAGTTGGGATTAATACTCTCAATCTCGATTGATAGCAGAGTGCAAATCACAAATAATTTTTGTAAGTGGGCTGTCACCGTGCGAGGGCAGCTCCAACAGGTCCTGGGCTGTCCCCTGTGCTCGCGGGCAGGCGATCGGGCCCAGGTAGGAGCCGGCGAGGTAATGGCACCTGTCATTTCAGCACGAGTAACTGCAAATGGCCACTTCAGCCTGAGTGGATGTTTAGCATCACAACTGTGTCTCCTTATAGCCTAGTCTGTCTTCTTCAAAATTTAGCTGCCTAGGCCAGGCACAGTGGCTCATGCCTGTAATCCTAGCACTCTGGGAGGCCGAGGCGGGTGGATCGTTCGAGGTCAGGAGTTCGAGACCAGCCTGAGCAAGAGCAAGACCCCGTCTCTACTATAAATAGAAAGAAACTAATTGGCCAACTAATATATATATAGAAAAAATTAGCCAGGCATGGTGGCTCATGCCTGTCATCCTAGCACTCTGGGAGGCCTAGGTGGGCGGATCGCTCAAGGTCAGGAGTTCGAGACCAGCCTGAGCAAGAGCGAGACCCCGTCTCTACTATAAATAGAAATAAATTAATTGACCCACTAAAAATATATATAAAAAATTAGCCGGGCATGGTGGCGCATGCCTGTAGTCCTAGCTACTCGGGAGGCTGAGGCAGGAGGATCGCTTGAGCCCAGGAGTTTGACGTTGCTGTGAGCTAGGCTGATGCCACGGCACTCACTCTAGCCTGGGCAACAGAGTGAGACTCTGTTTCCAAGAAAAAAAAAAGTCTAGCTGCCTAAAATCATCTCAAATTGGAAATTTGGAGAAATGAATTAATTGAGCAAAAGGAAGGAAGTAGAAGATAAATCATGCAAAACTCAACAAGGAGAAAGTATGGGAGAATTATAACCCAGGGGAATAACACCCACCATTCCTTTAAAAAGGGGGAGTAGTGGTGCTTTTCCTAAAGGGGCAGACTGTGGAGGAAGGCTTATTTAACTAATCCTCCACATCTCTGGGGTAGCAGAAAGACCCCCTGAGTGGCAAATGAGATCCCCCAGCTCTGCCTTGCAGAAGCTGAGTGTCCCAGGGTAAAACACACCACCATGTCACCTCTGGAAGGTAAAGTGAACGAAATGATCAAGTTAGATAGGTTGACGGTTTGCAAACTGTGTTCCCTGGGGTACTCTCCACTTCCCAGCAAGGGGGAAGAGAGTTGAGGGGGGAAGGAAAGGGTTGAGGGAAAGGTCAAGATGTTTCTTACTCCATATAAACAGAACTTCTCTGCCTGTTTGTTGATATATTTGGCTTCATGTAAGATTTTGTTTGGAGGGGCAGCCTGATTAGTGTCTAAGAGCATGAAGGCTGGAGCCAGACTGTCTGGGTGTGCATCCCAGTTTCCACTTTCCCGCTGAGTGATCTCAGACAAGTTACCTAACCTCTCTGTGCTACAGTTGCCACAAATGAGATACTGACATAGCCTACTGCAATGGGGTAGCCAGGAAGGCTAACTCATTAGTATGCACGGTGTACTTGGTACAGGAGGATTTGTTAAGTAAAAGTTGGGTGCTGCCTTTTAAAAAGTTCTATAACTACAGCTCTAAATTAAAGGTCTCTAAACTTTTTTGACCTCACTTCCTTTGCAGAAAAGACATTCTGAACATACAATTCCTGCATGTGTACACTTGCATGTGTCCTGTTGTTCTAATGCATTCTGTGTTTTAAGGCATGCAAACGGTCTGCAAGGGACGTAATGTGGGGACAGGAATGGCGAGTGAAGTTAGACCTGCTGCCTTGATTCTCCTCTGTTGTTCTGGGCTCAGAGGGCTCAAGCCCCTGAAACTCGTCGCAGGCCTCCAGAGAAAGAAGTCACTGAGCCCTGGTTGAACGTAAGTAGACTTTGCAAAGTCATGCAAAACAGCCTCTAGCCTCTCTCCATTTTTCCCTTAATATATGATGCTCTGAGCCCCCCCCGAGCAGGTAGTGAGCACCTGCGGTATACCCCAGGGATGGGAAAAAATGCAAGATCATGTCTATGGCCTTAAAAACAACAGCTGAGTAATGTTTTGAACAACCAATACTAAAAGCCTGCCCACAAGCCTAGCAGCCCAGGTTTCCATTCTGGAGGGTAAATGTCGCAAGGGAAAGAGAAGACCCTCGTGAAGGCAGGGATGGTCTTCTCTTTAGGCTGGCACTTGAAGATTCAAAGCAATCTGTGGAAAATGCAGGTGGGGAGTCCAAGTCCAAGGGCGTTTGCAAAAAGACCATGCTCAGCAGCAGTTACACAGCCATGGAGTGTGTCGTGGGATTCCAGCGTTTGGGCTTTCTTGCTCAAACTGGTTCACCAGTCAACCCTGTAGCCAGACTGGGGGGCATGAACTCTCCAGACTTAAGGTGAGGTCTGAGAAGGCCCCTTAGAAGGCTGCCACACACAGCACGTGGGCGGGAAGAGGGAGTCCAGGAATTATTGCGAAAGCATCACACAGACACGAAACATCGCACTTACACTGTGACAAACGTCCAAGTCACTCTCCTCTGTAGATGTTATAACAAGCTAATGCTTTTCTTACGAAGTAGCCTCCAGAGCTGAGCACGTGTATGTTACTGCAACAGAAATGTTCTGAGCCACCTGCTCAGCTGCCACCAACCTCTCCCTGCCCACATCACAGAGTGACGGCCAGGCAGACACGTGGCTTCCGCAGTTCATCAACGTGCACACGATGATCTCTGGGGGAACTTGTGACGATGGAGACTCTGATTAGCAGGTCCGGGGTGGCCCAAGAGCTCCCGGGTGAGGACACTGCCACCGGTCCAGGGACCACTTTGAGTGACAGGTTGTCCCCTGGCCACATGGGATTGGACTTAGAGTAAACTAACCTGACAACTGAGCCAAGCAGCCGCCCTTCCAGAATTCAGAATTGGGTCAGGGCGGTTTGTTTTCCAGCTGGGACGGTCTCTCAAATGTAGAGAAATCTACAAAGGCAGAAGCCGTGGCCATTTTCTGCTCTGCGGATGAAGAACACAGGGGAGCAGGAGGAACAGCAGCATCGCAAAGCGACGCCAGGTGAGCAACACAGTGGCGCTGCTTACGCCCCGCAGCTTTTAATTCCTGGGTCCAGATCTTGGATTTCTGTCACTCGGGTTCCATGAGACACCACTCCATCATTGCAATGATTTTCTCTTTTCCACTGAAGCTTGTTGTGAGTTGCTTTCTCTTTTTTTTTTTTTGAGACAGAGTCTCACTTTATTGTCCAGGCTAGAGTGAGTGCCGTGGCGTCAGCCTAGCTCACAGCAACCTCAAACTCCTGGGCTCAAGCGATCCTCCTGCCTCAGCCTCCCGAGTAGCTGGGACTACAGGCATGCACCACCATGCCCGGCTAATTTTTTCTGTATATATTAGTTGGCCAATTAATTTCTTTCTATTTATAGTAGAGACGGGGGTCTCGCTCTTGCTCAGGCTGGTTTGGAACTCCTGACCTCGAGCGATCCTCCCGCCTCGGCCTCCCAGAGTGCTAGGATGACAGGCGTGAGCCACCGCGCCCGGCCTTGTAAGTCACTTTCTGTTACTTGCAACCACAGTGTCCTAACTGTACGGTTTTATGGACTGGAAATGGCTACTGAGGACGAGATCTGGTCCTTCCCATTCCAGACTTTGGCAAGAGCACATCAGAATTGCTTGTTAGATAATGACGACTGAATGAGTGAAGGTGATGGCCAGGCATGGTGTTCTCCCCAACCTCTCTGAGCCCAGATTTAGAGAAATGCCTTTTCTTCCCCTCTCGCTGTCAGTCCTAGAAATCCAATCGTCAATGCGACACATCCACTGTTGACTTTTCTATCCGTGCTGTCTATCCCCTCGCCACTCTCATTTCATTCTTCCTATCTGGCAAGGGAAAAGGGGACTCGGGGAAGGTGTATTTCCCCTTTAAATACCATGAAAGTTATGAATATATCTTTCCCAAACTGCCAAAATAATTGTTTCATTTACAGAACTGCAATTCTCCGGGGAGCGTCCCGGCCATGTTCGAAACTGCTAACATCAGATATGCACAAAACAAATATGGAGCCACCCATATGCTCCCAGTCCTGAATTTAGCATCTCAGCTCAACAAAAACTTACATTTCAATCATCCTCGGTCGGTTTTGTGTTATGAGTATTTGCAGGGTTAAGGCTGGATGCAAGCCACCGGCCTGGAACCTTCTGCAGAGAAGGGCTCTGTCTGCCCAGCCCGGGGCTCGGGCACAAGTTGCCATCTGGGGAGTTCACTTTAAATTCACACGTACAGGGTGCAGATTCCCCCATTCAAAGGGGAGACCTGAGCAGGCACTGGCTATGCGATTGCAGAAGGAGAAGTCGCCACAGTTCTCCCTCTTCCTTTTTATTACAACTCAGAAAGTCCTATCGTTTGGGGCTTGGGGCGTGGCCAGGAGTTTATGTCATGAAAATAATATGTAAGAAAGAGAGAAGATGGGGAGCTTGCCATGCTGATCGTGATCATAGCCAACATTTATATAGCACATTATATGTTCTAGGCACTGTTCTCTGCACCTTACATGTACGTGTTAACTCGTTTCATCTTCAAAGCAACCATCCCCATTTTACAGATGAGAAAACTAAGGCTTGGAAAGATGGACTCGCATGCTAATTAGGTGTAGCAGAATAGCTGTTGCTTTTTCCTGCCAGCAGCCATCCCTCCTCTTCTGCACACAGTGGCTTGGTTTTCCTTTGGGGAGAACCACCCTTCCCCTCTGCATACTTGTTTGGTGGGACAAAGGTCCTAACGGATACTCTCGGACCAAAAGTTCCTGTCTAATTCAGTCCTTGCTGGTGCCTCAGTCATTCAGTCATTGCTGCCCTCATGTGGCTGTGAGCCACACGAGGGCAGGCACGGGTCTTTTTCACCCCAGGCCCTAGCATAGGGTACAATCTAGGTGCTTTATAAATACCCGGAGGACAAGCAAATGCACATAGCACACCAGTTGTGATGTTTTCTATAATGGCTGTGTGCTTAGGAGGTGTCCTGATTGGTCAAGGCTGGGTCATGTGTTTCCCCTAAACCAATCAGGGGTTTCCCTGGGAATATAAATGGAATAACACAGGCATAGAAGCTTCCTGGAGCTGATTTTTCCTGACCATTGTGCCCTAGAGGGGCTGTTCCTTCTATCCTGGACCCGACCCTGGTTTCTATACTTTCCAGGATGTTAAGCTTTTCCCTTAAATCTCTGAGATATCCCTTATCTCATACATAAATCCCCCTTTTGCTTAAGTGAGCCACAGCTGGTTTCTGTTACCTGCCACCAAATTGCCCCATATTCTAACCTCACACCAAGTACCATCCATGACATGGCTAGACCCAGAAAATTTAAATAAAGGGGCACATGGCAGCTTTATAAAGGCCCTGGACCTAAAATTAGGTACAGCCACTGGCATGGAATATTGATTTATTCAGCAAACATCCTTTGCAGCATACCTCCATGAGCCTGGAACCTCACTGGGTCTCTTTGCTAGCTGCCTCTTTCCAATCATAGATATTACCGTGCCCATTTTGCAGATGAGGAAACTAAGGCCCAGGGAGGTTAAGTAACTTGCCCAAGAACACAGACTTGGCAAGTGGCACAGTCCGGACTAAAAATCGTGTCTTCCTGAGGCCAGAGCAAGTGCCACACAGTCTCCATGGGACTGGGAGCTGGGCTCACTGGCAGGGCCGAGAAATCCAGTTGCTCAGTTTCGGGCAAAAGGACAGAGAAGAACTGAGTGGAGGCTGCATTAAACTAATTCGAGGGATGGAGACCTCAGACCCAAGTAGTCATTTGTACACAGCACAATGCAATGATTTTTTCAATCAAATAGAATCAATTGCCTCATTTAAGGAGAAATCTTGTCTGAGTAAATAAAGGTGCTAGGAATTTGCTAGATCTTCCAAATCTCCCGCCCCACAGCGCTGCAAGTACCCCAGATGTCCTGTCATCACAGCGTGACATGCACATGCAATCCCCTTTGTTCTACACCCCTGTAAGAATCTCTTCGCGATCAACTTAGAACTCACTACAACTCACTAAGACCAGTCGAAGATATTTAAGTCAAAGAGCAGCACATGACAGCACAGCCAAATAGAATCTTTTTTTCTTTCTTTGAAATAGTGAACAGTGGATGTTTTTACCCTCACAGCACCCATTTTACCTTCTTTTGGTTTCCCTTGGAATAACCCCCCTCCTGGTGCCCGGTCCCTATGGCTGAACGAGGTTGACCTTAATTCCTCTTCTCTCCTTAGATGCAGGATGGGCATATGACTCAAGTCTGCCAAAAAAAAAATGCCTTCTGTCGCCCTAGCTACAACATTCAGTTCATATTTAGCAGCCCCGGTGGTCTCATGTTACTCGGTCCCGGGAATTTTGCTGGACTAATGATAAAAATGCGGCTCTCTTTTCCCTGGGATCACTAGCTATAAGGAAGACCCGATTCTACAGCTGTCTGAAAATAAAGCTAACACTAGAGTTGGCAGAGCTGCCGAGAAGAGAAGAGAATAAAAACTCACTGCATCATTCCAGCGCCCGGATGCAGCCGTACCTGAAGTCCATGCCTTGGATTCTATAGTTACAAGAAATCCAAAACTTCCCTTTTATTCTTAAGCAAGTTGAGTTGGGTCTCTGAATCTCCTGCCTAATCCAAAGAGCCCATAGTAACAGCATGAACCCAACCACGCGTTACGGGATTATATTCACCTACCCTGAATTATTCCTAGTCTTTCCAAAATCTTAATCAAGTTGCCTAAGATTTAACAATTTGTTCATCTTACTTTTTTTTTTTTTTTACTTCATGCACTAAAATCCATTTGCCTAGAAGTTAAAGGTTTTAACATAAGAAAGAGAAAAAACACAATTCATTCCCAAATGGGAATTTATGAGATAACTCAGTGACTCTGTAATGAGCACGACTAATGAGCTAAGAATGATATCCAGGGAGAAAAAGCTATGTGGATTGCACGTTATGTAATATTTATTGAAAACCCACTAAGCGCCAGGCTGCTGGGGATCGGGCAGTGAACAAAGCCAGGAGAATCATCCCTGCTCTAAACAGCAAAGCAGGGCAAAGCGAGAGCAAACGGTGCAAGCGGTGATGCTATTTGAGACTGATGGCCGGGAAGCTCCTAGAGAAGGCGACATTTGAGCGGATACTGATGACAGCTGGGGAGAAGCACCCCAGGCAGAGGGAACCGCTGGGTTAGAGGCCGAGGCAGGCCTGTGCTTGGCACGGGGGCGGGCAGGACGGCTGGAACCGAGTAAGCGAGGAGAACAGCAAGTCCAGGAAGTTAGCCAGAGGCCAGCTCATCTGGGGCTTTCTGGGCCTGGAAGGACCTTGGGTTTGGTTTTGCTGTGATGGGAAAGCGATGGGGGGGCGTGGGCGAAGATGCTCATGTGACAAAAAGATCACTCTGGTACCCCGGGGGGACCGAGCTGAGGAAGGGCAAGGGTGAAAGCCGAGAGTCAGGGGCCCCTGTGGTCCAGGCCAGAGGAGACTCAGCCCAAGAGCTTGATGGGGAGGTGACAAGTAGCTGTGGATTCCAAATGCCTTTTGGAAGGAGAGCCACGTGGGTTGAGGGATGGACTGGGTGATGGATGTGAGAAAAAGAAAAGAAACAAGGACGCTGACTCCAAGCTTTGACACGTGCCTACAAGTGAATGGAGCCCCACGCACCGAGACACGGAACAGGTGTTGGGTGGAAACCGAGAGTTTGGTTTTGGATGGAGACTTTGTACTTTTTTTTTTTTTTTTTTTTTTACACTGTGGCGAAATTTATAGAACATAAAATTTGCCATGTTAGCCATCGTGAAGGGTACAATTCAAAAGTGCATTGACAGAGTTGTGATCATCACCACCATCCATTTCCAGAACTTTCTCATCATCCCAAACAGAAATCCTGCACCCATTAAACACTAGTTCCCCGTCCCCCTCTCCCTCCAGCCCCTGCTAATGTCTATGTCACCTTCTGCCTCTATTACACGTGTAAGTTTAAGACGGCTACTGGACATCCGGGTGAAGGAACCGAGAGGCAGTTAGCGACACTGAGTCTGGGGTTGCAGGGAGAAATGACAACTATAGATATGAATTTGAAAGTCATTAGCATGTGACACAGCGTTCGTACCATTCCCACTGATGAAACTGAACGTGTGACCTAGCTTCTCTCATGCCCGGGCAGCCCAGAAAACCATCGTGGTACCAGGCACAGCACCCGGCATATAGTCATGCCTCAATAAAAATGTGTGCAACTGAGTAATGAAACTTTTTCCCCTCTAGTTTGAAGGAACGGCCATGCACTCAACAAGACTTTTAAAAAGCACAAGCCTTTAAAGCAAACAGTTCTCTTTCTCGAAAAAGAAGCAGAAGTCTGAACAAATTCTAAAATACATAGGCGCTTCCTTTGCACTTTTCAGGAGTAATGCTTGATTTGTGATCTCTCTGGCTGGTGGCTATGCCAAAACCCGGTGCCTCTTGACACCGTGCTGTTCTAGAAACAGGACAGGAGTAATGCAACCAGGATTTGCTCAACCAGCTCAGAAAACAGGAGAAGAGGTTCCGTCTGAAACCAGGCGTTCAAAGTGTGTTTCAAAATTGCCAACTGCTATTCAGATTACTCTGAGGTGGCATTTGAAGAAAAATGTGGTCCTGCAAGGAGGTAAAATTATGGCCACCAAGATGAGATTCAGACAGCGATTTGTGTTCTGCCAACGAATGTTTTCTACACAGCACAATCTTCAAGTGCCAGATCTCTTGATCATCTCAGAGACATGCAAGTATTTGGGAACTGCCGACCCTAAGTGGGCAGCCACCCTTTGCCCCACCTACGTGGGCAATGCATATAATCACGGCGTGGGACAAAGTGGAGCGGATCCTCGGGTCACAGAACTGGAATTGGCTTTTCCAGTTATACAGCTGCAAGGCATTTGGGGAGATGTCCCTGGAATTGGGAAGATTTTAAAAGCCTCAGCTGTGTGTTGCATGCTTGAAATTAATCAGAGGTTATTAATGCACCAGAACCGCGGCTACAACCTTGAAGTTGAACTGAAATGACCTCTTTGGTGTAAGTGGAGTTGTCAAAACTCAAAGGAAAGAAAGGTCCAAGACAGGCGATTGTTCACACACCCCAGTGCCAATGTTTCGTTGGGAAGTGAAACCTGCTCACACTAAAATCATTCTTGCTTTTTCTCAGTCATCATCCCTTCCCCATTCACCTTGCCTTTGCCCGGGAGGAGGACGTGTCTGAATTTGGCATTCGTAATACTTCTATAGACCGGACGGTTTCGGGAAGGAAGATGAGAATTTCCAATTGCTGGAGTTGGAATCTGAACTTCGAAAGCTAGGACATATTTGCCTACTTTGGAAAAAGAAAACCTACTCAGTGTAAAAGGCTGGCAATCCAACTCAAATCGTGCAGGGAAATTTTAATGTACCTCCTCCCCCAAATTTCATCATTGGGTTTGGAACTTTCTAATGAAGTCAGAAGAGGAAGGGAAGGAACTAATATTTCTCCATATTCTTTTTTTTTTTTTTCACAGTGGAAAAATATATTCAGGATAGATTGCACAAAACCCTGTTTTAACCTGGTGCTATGTTGAGTCACTACCCACCTCGGGGTATGACTTTCTTGGGTCCATGGGCCTCCACCTGTCTTCAACGATGATAGAAAAAATCATTTTCATTGCTATGGTATCATAAAAAGACCTACAGAGCAAAATAAATGCTAAAATTCCTGCTTCTGAATGTTGGCAAAACACAGGGACTTGTATTTCTAATGACAGTCAATGAAGAAAACTAACAAGTCCCAAATGATGCTCCAAAAGCATTTTCTAGCAAATTCCACGGCAAAACTGAAAGCCAGACATCTTTTCCGACAGACAGAATAATTTCAATTGCCCTGGGGTTTTCAAACGAACCATATAGTTGATGTAAAACCATATTTCAATGCTATGGCCCAGTTTAAAAATTATTTTTAAGTTATCATGGTCCCGTTAAACAATGCTGATGTCCACTATTAGCAGAAAATTGAAAATTGATTTTTCACTGCTACCATGGCTTGGTGTATGTCATGATCCATTATCAAATGGAGACTCTCAGCCATACAAGTTTATCTAGCCAAATGCACAGCTTTTTAGCATTTGCCCAGGAAACAATTAATGCAATAAAAAGGATTTAAATATATTTAAAGGCCATGAACTCCTCTTCTTCCATTTTATCATTGGGAGTACATAGGTAAGACATAACGCATTCTAGGAAGTCCAAATGAAGATGATAGAATACGAAGTCTACATGGCATGACACTACCCATGAATTGGTCAAACTAGAGCAATGGCGTCTTAGCCTGTAGGCAGTCAAGCCAGCCTTCAGTTTAGATAAAGGAGGAAGAACATATTTCCGTTCAGAAGGTATGAGATGGTTTCAACAAGTTGCCCAGTTTATTAAATCTATAGTGTACACAAATGGAAATCACGGCTGATAAGACTGAAAATATGGTAGGTTAAGGTTTTGTTTTTGGAGACAGGGTCTCACTCGGTCACCCAGTCTGGAGTGCAAGTAGTGTCAGCCTCGCTCACAGCAACCTCAAACTCCTGGGCTCCAGCGATCCTCCTGCCTCAGCCTCCGGAGTAGCTGGGACTACAGGCATGTGCCACCGTGCCCGGCTACTTTTTCTATTTTTTGTAGAGATGGGATCCCGCTCTTGCTCAGGCTGGTCTCCAACTCCTGACCTCAAGTGAGCCTCCCACCTCAGCCTCCGAAGTGCTAGGGTTACAGGTGTGAGCCACCGTGCTCAGCCAACGGTTAGGATTATGGACGGTGCTAAAGCTTGGTAAAGAGGATGGATTTAATTTGGAGGGCCAAATTTGGGGAGCCACTGGACAATAAGTAAACGGCACGACAATGGCTGTTGGGTATTAGGAACTACACTCTTGTACCAAATGGGCTGGGCCAGAGGATGCCAGCCACGAAAGTGATGGAGACATAGTGGAAAGAATGGAAAGCCATGGTGGAAATAATAGAAAAAGCCACTAGAAACCAGGGAGAAACCACTTGGAGATTGATGAGAAAGAGAAGGAACTATATGGGTTATTTTGTTTGTATGTTCTCTTTGGGTGCACGGATGTCTATGCATGTGTGTGTATCTCCATGATCTATAGGTAAGGTTTTGAGTGACTAGTGAAAAGGGTCATAAGTGATATGTTTTGAGTGGCATTTTTTAAATTTTATTTATTTATTTATTTTTGAGACAAAGTCTCGCTTTGTTGCCCAGGCTACAGTGAGTGCCATGGCGTCAGCCTAGCTCACAGCAACCTCCAACTCCTGGGCTCAAGCGATCCTCCTGCCTCAGCCTCCCCAGTAGCTGGGACTCCAGGCATGCGCCACCATGCCTGGCTCATTTTTTCTATATATATTAGTTGGCCAATTAATTTCTTTCTGTTTATGGTAGAGACGGGGGTCTCGCTCTTGCTCAGGCTGGTCTCGAACTCCTGACCTCGAGCGATCTGCCCGCCTCGGCCTCCCAGAGTGCTAGGATGATAGGCGCGAGCCACCACGCCCGGCCTTGAGTGGCATTTTTTAAACATTGAATTAGTTGCTGACATTTAAAAATTGAGACTACTTTATATATATAAAAAAAAAAAAAAAAACATCGTTTTCTGATTTGTCTTGATGAATGAAACGGCCTGGGGCACCTTCCCACTGGGCAGCAACCCATCCTCAGGCGCTGCCTGGTGGCAGTCCCCCCCTTCAGTGGCACCGTCGCTGTCCCTGGCCCTGGTCCTCCCCACGCCCTGTTGTCTGCGACAACCCACTCCATTCCTATCATCTTCTCTCCTTGGCCCTTGAAGCACACGAGTTCGCAACTCCTAGGCTAGAGACTCTACCTAGTCGGTAAGGAGGAGAAAGCAGGACACAGGGAGCGTGGAAGTCATCACGATCGGACGCAATTTCAGAGCCAGGTCGCAAAGGCTGCCTTATTGATAATAATCCACAGATTTCGAATGTAACTTCTACTTCGCGTTTCTTTTAAAATATAAACGTAGATACACAGCACAAACACAGATTCACATTCCCTCACATTGCATAGTCGCAATTCTGAAATCCACAGGCACAAACTTTAATGTTCTTAAATTAACTCCATGTTGGCAAGGCCTGAGCCGATGTGGGACTCTTCATACGGTTTACTCAGCCCCCTGGGTGTGGCTTTTCCCGTATTTCACTGCAGAAATATTAATGCATTCAGTTTTGGGGTACAGACCACATGTCTATGCACCGTAAATCCCCCAAATTCTAAATTCTGGCACCAAGGGTTTCAGGTAAGGAATTGAGATCCAGAAATACCAACTTTCACATTTCTATCAACTAAGATACAACTTTCTCCAACTGAGAAAAAAAACAAAAACGTATCCTTTTGGGGAAAAAGGGAGAGATCTAGAACAGCATTTTCAAAATAACATTTATGAAGACAATAAGCACTAACTGAGGAAGTAGTTGGAGAAAAAAAATCATGCGTGTGATTCCACAATGGTTTTTTTTGCCAACAGAAAGCAGAGGACACAAGTTTATTAAGAAGCAAGTCAGTTCTCTTTTCCCCAACCCCGGAAAATCCTCCCCTTAATGTCCCTTATTCACTGAGAAACACACCAGTGATCTCAGAAGGGAATAAGAGGACCCGCAAGCCTTCTAGAGTCTGCTCGCTAGAGTAAGATTGGCCATCACTGCATTTCTGTTGCAGGCACTGGCGTGTGGCTTGCCCAAGATGCTAGCCCAGCCTGTACGCCCCCAAATTGAGGCTTACCCCGCTCAAGAGATGACCCGCCAGATTTCAGATCAGCTAGAAGTCAGGCCCTGCGAGCCTCCAAGAACACATTACCACGCGTGAGCTTTCTGGACAACTTCCCCTGCCACCTTTCTGATTGGACTGTGACCAGGATTTGCAGTTGCCCGGTGCTCCATCTCTTTTCTCCACTGGGGTGTTGGGGAGAAAAATCATGCAGGGGCCTGATGTCACCCCAGAAAGCCGGGCTCCCCAGTGGCCTCCTCGTAAGCCAAGCGCAGTCAGGCTGTTTGCAGCAACGCTGAGCGTTCTAGAAAGCCGTCTCATGGATGTTCCAGCGCCATCCCACCTCTCGCCCAGCACACAGCGCCGGGACCCCTGCTTGCTGAGCAAAGCCTGCACCTGGTTCTGCGCCCAGCCAGCGAGGGAAGACCCTCCTGCCATCACCATAGCCTCAGATCTCCAAGAACCCGATTTTTTTTTTTTAAAGCTTTTCTATGCAGCCAGAAAACACAACTGTCGAGTTTGCTGTTTTCAACTGGACCCGAAGCTATGCAGCCCCTAACAAAGGAATTTGGATGAGGTTTCTCTCTCTTTTGCCTCTTTGATCGCTGTGGAATTGCCACGAAACCAGGGCCACGCTGGCAAAGGCAGCACCGACCGAGCCCTTCGAAAAATAATAAAAAGATGCTCTGCTGCATCAATATCCCAGAATACTTTTTATTCCCCAGTGCCCGTCTGTAAAAGGCAATGCTCGCTTGGTGAGAAACGGGAGGAGAGACGTGCTGGCATTCGGGGCTGGTTCCGTTACTGAGGATGTCTACACAGCCCCTCTTGCGATGACAGCAAAGCCGGGAAGAAACCAGAAAACGGCTGGACGAGGGTTTCCTCTTGTCCTTAGTTATCTACACGCCTGAAACACAGCCAAGGGTGGGCGACTCCTTTCCGTTCCTGCACTTGCAGTGTGGGTCTGATTTCTCTTTTTATTATTATTATTATTATTTTTTAAAAGCATTGCTTTCAGATTCGATTTGAATTTGTTCCCTCCGAGATGCAAGAAGGGCCTGTGCACCTTGCATTCCCCGATTCAAGGCCGGTGTGCATAGAACACGCTCCCAGCACGTTTTCTAGTCAATGTCTCTCCCTGGGAATTGTCCCCTGTGCTCACCTGAGAAACTGGGGACACACCGTTAATCCTGGCAGTCCCAGACCAGAGCTGCCTCTTCCCATAACTTATGTCACAGTGCCATCTGATGGCAGTTTATCACTACCATTAAAAAAAAACAACTCTGGGCTGTCTCTTCCGCCTTTTAAAGAAATATATGGGTTTAAAAATCATCTTTAATGAATCACGCCAGATAAACGTGTCGCAGCGGTGGTCTGTAAGGAAGAAAGCTTGCGGCAATGTGGCCCGCTGCGGGCCAGACACTACTGGGAGTTATTTGGGCAGCCACAAAGACCTTAAAGACACTGGGATTCATTTTTGTAAAAGGCATTTATGTTCTCATTCGGGGACTGTCACGGCACGACCCGACATCTCCCAAGCAGGTCTCTCTGCGGAATGCCCTGACGTCTTGGGGAAGACGATCAGAGGGAAGGTCTGCCCTGGGTAGACGGTCTGCGGCCCAGAATGTTCCACTCTGCCTTCTTTCTCATCGTGCCTTTCTCCCTCCACATCTCCAAAAAAAAAAAAACCCATAGAACTCTCTGGGCCTCCTAGCAGCATGACACATGACACGAGGAAACCCAACCCCGCTTTTTAAGCCCGATCGTTTTGCAAATGTATTTCAGTCCCAGGTTTAATTCGAGGAGGAGATGCCTTGGAGAAGCCCCATTCCGGAAGTCTGCCTGCCAATTTCTGGAGGCTTTAAGGCTCTGTTTCCTCTCTTTCCCTCCAGGTTCCTTTCCGCCCACAAAGTGAACGGGCCTGAATTTAATTCCTTCAGCATCGGGGACTTGCCAGTTCCGCGGGAACCGCACAGGGAGGAAGATGGTTTCAGTCCCAGGTTTGTCTGCGGGGTTGGGGGGCTCTGGGCCAATCTGGGGTGTCAGCCAGGGCTTCGTGAAAGTGAGCGGCCTGTCCTCTTTCATGACAGAACGGTCCAGCAAGCTAGCAGAGTGACCCACTCCTAACTCCCACGTTCAAGGAGTCTTTTGCCCCCGTCCCATCCCCTTTCCAGACTGTCCCATGTCCCATGTCCCTGTCCCCATGCGATCTGAACAAAAATTTTGAGCTGATGGCGCCAGGGAGGGAGGATGTCCCTCAGTCCCCCACGCATGGACTCCCCTCTCCTCTACTAAAGCTGCAGAACGCACCTGAGATGCAGGACGGAGGGAGGGAAATTAATATGCATTTAACCAGATGCAAAGCAAGAACTTCCGAACAAAGGCGGTTTAAAAAAAAAAAAGGCATTCGAGTGTCAAATATTTCTCCAGTTCTCCCTGCCCTGTCACAATTGAAATGCTTTTTCTTTCTAACCGCTCCGATTTCAATCATTGCACGGATTACCATCTCAAATTTAACATCCCCAGTAAGTCAGTCCTGGTAGGTTTTGTTTACTTGGTTTTTGCTGTTGTTGTTTTTTTTTTTTTTCTCTCCAATTCTCTGCTCTCCTCCCTCTTTCCTCCCCACCCCCCAGCTCTGCCTTTGCTCAGAAACTTACCTTTGCCGGCCTTCCTCTTCTCTGCTGTTTGGGGGCTGTTCTCGCTTTAGTCCCTGCACTCAAAGTGTTCTTCTCTCTTCAACTGTCATCCCCAAATCTGCAGGGGCGTGCTTGGTGCCCACATTGCCACCATCTTTTGTGGAGTGTGTGTGTTTGTGTGTCTGTGATTGTTTTTTTTTTTTTTTCCCTCCCCCCCTCGAATTACAAGAACATTATCAAGACTCCAACACGTTCTGCTGAGTCTGAACTGACTGTACCCATTAGGCAGTCTCCAACTGCAGATCGACTCTACAAATTGACTCCTTACACATGCGAGAAACTGACACGGGGCAGCCCCCCCACCCCCTGCTCCCCCCACGTGTACGGTTTTTCATCGCTGTTCCGATTTAAATTTCTCAGTCTACCAGTCAAAAGAGATGATTTTTCTAATATCCATCCTGCAAACTCCATCTGGGATCCCCCAAACAAGCTGTGTTCTTCTGTTTCTTGCACAAGCAGGAATTATAAAAAGTTTGCAGTAGGAGCAGGAAGGAGGTCAGACCTTCTTGGTCCTGAACCGTGAGCATGTGAATGCCTGGAAACAACAAGGGGGACTGAATGGGGGAGAGGAAATAAATGCCCCCCCCACTTGGAAGTGATTTTTGCCCCACCTGCCTCCCATCCAGCCCCGCTGATCTGGTGCAGATCATTACCTAGGGAAAGCCCAAGTTACAGTCCTCAAAAAACCAGAAGCGAGCAGTGTCTACTAGAGTCACAATTATCCTACAATGCTTCTGCCTAGCAAGATTACTATCCGTCCAAGCTTTCGGCCTAGTGTCTTGTGTGAACAGAGAACCAGATGGGAGTTTTGGGGGCTAAAATGGATCCACCAATTATTTATAGATTCGGACTAAAAATCATGTGAACCGCCTTCTGTGGAGTTCCATCTCCCGAGAACAGACTTGAAATAGACATAGTTGTGGAAAGTCTCGGAATCATTTAGAATAATCCTGAACGTGGTTGTGCAAATAGGGAATGGTGGAGTCGAGCCTGAAGAATTTTAGAAGCCCCTTCAAAAACAAGGGCAGAGTTTCAGAACCCTCTTTTGGAAATCTCTAGAATGAGACTGTGGGGTGCAATTTTATATCCTGTTGGTTTTAAGAGCGTTTGCCCTTCGGCATGTTTTTTTTCCTGCTTGGGAAAAAAAAAAAAAAACTTGTAAGAGTTGACATGACTGTTTGCATAGCTAGGTATCACTAGCTTCGGAGGAGAAGGAAATTGTTCTTAGTGGCTCACATATATGATAGGCAAACATCTATTGAAAGGATGAAAGAATAAAAACAGACCTTCCTTTTCAGTACTAAGTATATAACTTATGTATTGTTTGAGGAAGTTTCCTTAAGTTCTCCATTTTATTTTTTTAACTTTGACATGTATTTTAGCTTTTTTTTTGTTTTTTTCTGGAGTGGGGTGGCAACATTTCTTGAAGGATTCCTTTGTGCAAGCTGCTGTACTAAATACTTTACCTGTGTTGCTTCATTTCAACCTCACAGCAATCAAAAATCTTTTTAACTTTTACTGGGGAATAATAAGCTGGTTGAAAGAGGTTAACCAGCGTGTCCAGAGTCACCCAGCCCATCAAATCCCAACTGCTCCCAAGCACTGCTTGTTGGGTTCTGACTCAAAATTGAGAAATGCTGGCCAGGCATGGTGGCTCACGCCTGTAATCCTAGCACTCTGGGAGGCCGAGGCAGGCAGATGGCTCAAGGTCAGGAGTTCGAGACCAGCTTGAGCAAGAGCAAGACCCTGCCTCTACTAAAGATAGAAAGAAATTAATTGGCTCACTAAAAAGTATATAGATAAAATTAGCCGGGCATGGTGGCACATGCCTGTAGTCCCAGCTACTCGGGAGGCTGAGGCAGGAGGATCGCTTGAGCCCATGAGTTGGAGGTTGCTGTGAGTTATGCTAATGCCATGGCACTCTAGCCCGGGCAACAGAGTGAGACTCTGTCTCAAAAAAAAAAAAAAAAAAAAAAAGCTAACAGAATTGAGAAATGCTGCATTCTGTTACTACTCATCTATTTAAAAATCAAGATAAAGGTAATTTTTTGAGAATGGCTGAGGCCATTAAATTTTTTTTTAGGGATGTTTACATTTTCATAGACAAAAAACTATTTAAAGGAACTAGAAAAAAACATTTGTCTTTAAATATTTAAAAGTTTTTCTTTAATAAATAGTCTCCTGGAGGGTTGGACAGGTTGGGCTGCCTGGCCCTAACCAGCTGTGCACAGCTGTCCTATTAACACGCCTGTTCACTTCGTCCTCAAGCTACCTAAAAATGCCCAAAAGGAAAGCTTAGAAATGAACTTGTATTTGGCGACATCAATACCCGAGTTACGATGCCGAGTCTAAAATAAGTTATTTACACTGATTTAATTTTTACTGATGTCCATTTGAACATTGAGAACATCCCCAAACATGGGGGAAATTAATAACTTTAATTATCATTTACTCTACTTGGGGAAAAAAACCTTCGCTCATCAGAAAAGTGGATATTTTGCCATGCTCTCAAACTCACTCGGAATCCAAACTTTGACATTTTCCTGGTTAGGTATAACTCTCAGGAAATTCACAGTTTCCCAGATGAAATAGGAACATTGGTAATCCAGGGACCACCCCCCCCCCCGCCAACCCCCATTCACGTACGTTGTTAACTGGGCCAGACACAAAGATCTCAAGAATTGACACAATTCCAGGCCCTCTGCTCCACGTGGGTGGAATAATGCCGAAAGAAATAAATTTTCTAAACATTATGAATCAAGCATTCGTTGAGCTATCAATATTCACTTTCTAGGGGGTCGTTTGCAAGTTAATCACCTAAAATTAAAAAGCCCCTGTTTTTATGATGGCCAGAAAGCCATAGATGTGGAAACATATCTTTCCCCTGAGTTTTACATTCCTTTGCACCACAATTTATTTTCCCACCGTCATGGCATGTAGTGTTGTGGGACTGTGCGTGTGTGTGTGCGTGTGTGTGTGTGTTCTCTGATTATTCTTTGAACTTCATTTGAACACCACCTTAGCTCATCCCTGACAAAAGAGCAAAGGTTATCATTAGCATGTTGAATAATGGATGGGGTCCATTGTGCCTCCTTGTTTAGGAAAAATAAATCATCCTGAAAACTTTTATTATGTTCTATGTAAAATGGAAGCACATCGGCACTTGCTATGTTTTCCTCTCCGGGCTTGGCTTGGCAGGGCGCCCCAGACTGGAAAGAACAGCCAGGGGTGGCCAAGCCAGGGCTGGCTCCATTCCGTGCCCGTTCCTCTAGCGGACGTAAACATCCTGCCCCGGAATCCTCGGCCAACCTGTAGCTAGGGGACTCCCGTGTGCGGCTGCGCAGCTGGGAGGGCTGGAAACCATGAGTCACAGGAGCCAGGGGGGCCCCGCTGGGGTCAAACGTTTAAGCCTCATACCCCCACCCCCACCCCAGCCCCCCCAAACGAGGACAGCACTGAACTCAGCGGAGACACACAGAGGAATCGAGTGTGCAGGAAGGGAGCAGCAGTCGAACGTGTACTGAGAACCTACCAAGCACATGCCAGATACCGTGTTAAGCACTTCCCCACGCAATGGCTCATGTCCCTACTGAGTAGGGCTGCCCAGTGGTCAAGGCCACGGCGGGGTCAAGGGTACCACTCACCTGCACCCCACCACTCGCTAGCTGGGCAGTCTTGGGCAATTTGCTTCATTCGATTCTCAATATTTTCATCAGCCCAATGGGGATGGACCAGTTAAAAACACTGAAATCCTGGCTGGGCGTGGTGGCTCACGCCTATAATCCTAGCACTCTGGGAGGCCGAGGCGGGAGGATCGCTCAAGGTCAGGAGTTCGAAAGCAGTCTGAGCAAGAGCGAGACCCCGTCTCTACTAAAAAATAGAAATAAATTAATTGGCCAACTAGACATATATAGAAAAAATTAGCAGGGCACGGTGGCGCATGCCTGTAGTCCCAGCTACTAGGGAGGCCGAGATAGGAGGATCGCTTAAGCCCAGGAGTTGGAGGTTGCTGTGAGCTAGGCTGATGCCACGGCACTCTAGCCCGGGCAATAGAGTGAGACTCTGTCTCAAAAAAAACCCTGAAATCCATTCATACCACAAGGGCAGGAGCAGGGATCTTGAGTCCTGAAGGCTCACGCCTTCTCACTGCCCTGGATGAACCAGCCCCCTCCTGGGAGCCAGCCCATAATCCAGGAGCATGAGGAAGACTCAAACGCAGAAGCTTCGAGGGCCTGTCCTGTGGCAAGGGCCGGTGGGTCACAGTGACAGGCAGCCATGTTGTACCAGGTGCTGTAGCAGCTGGCTTTACAGGGCTGTCTGTGAAGTCTGTCACACGATAGGCCCCAAATTAGTGACAGTCATGGTAATGCCCATTATATAGATGGGCAAAGCGAGGCTAAACAAGCTTAAACGACACGGTTAAAGCCGCGTTATGGAACCAGGAAATGAATGTGGGCGAGTGGGACTCGCAAGCGCATGTGTGTCGGCCCCGATGTATATCAGTGGAGGGGCGTAAGTGCCCCCTTCATGATGTCATGCAAGAGTTTCCCTCCTAGGGAGAGCCACCGCGTCCAACAGACTTCCGATGTCCACGCTCATCTTGACGTCACCCTTGAGGGTTCACGAAAAGGCAAGCATGGACCCAGTTGGTGTTTCAATTCTAGCATCAGACTTATTACACGGAAATTGCTTTTCCTTTTTTTTTTTTCTTTTTTTGAGACAGAGTCTCACTCTGTTGCCCGGGCTACAGTGCTGTGACGTCAGCCCGGCTCACAGCAAACTCCAACTCCTGGGCTCAAGCGATCCTCCTGCCTCAGCCTCCCAAGTACCTGGGACTACAGGCATGCACCACCACGCCCGGCTAATTTTTTCTATATATATATTAGTTGGCCAATTAATTTATTTCTATTTTTTAGTAGAGACAGGGTCTCGCCCTTGCTCAGGCTGGTTTCGAACTCCTGACCTTGGGTGATCCTCCAGCTTTGGCCTCCCATGAGTTGACATGACCCTATTCTTACTCTGCGGTCCCCTGAATGAGCAGTGAGTTGTTCCTCTGTGGTTCTCTGAACTCAGGGTTGGGGTAGGGGAGGAAAATGCGTGAAAAGATTTAATACCTAATTTCATATTGTCGATAACCTTATTTGTTTAAAACCTTTTATCAAGGCAGAGCACTGCCAGGATATATCAAAAACTCACCAATTAGAAATCTGATTCTCCTGTGGTTCGTGTGGTCCCAACATCTAGATCCCTCTGTCCGGGCACAGTCCCCTGATTCCATATCCTGCCTCTCTACCAACTACTGGTACCTGAGTATGAAATTGTCACCCGGGCCATGAGGATGCATCTATGCGAATAGAACATAAGGCAGTGACTTTTTTTTTTTTTTTTAAGGGAATGGGAAGAGGTTATTGGGAGGAGGCCAGCGTAGAGGCTATTCCAGAAGTCATCTAGGACTTTGCCATTTGCCATGTGGTTCATAGGCCAACGGCTTTGGCATCGCCCGGGAGCCTGTCGGAAGTCAGAATCTGAGGTCCCCTCCTGTCCTGTCCCGAGGATCGGGATCTGCATTTTAATCAGATGCCCAGGCAATGTGCGTGCACGTTGCAGTTCGAGAAGCCGTGGTGTAGGAGGCCCAGCCTCTGCTTGCACTGGGCCGGCAGGAGCAGGTGGGGGTGACAGCGTGGGCAGAACATGAAGCCGTGAGAGACAGGCAGGTGCCCAAGTGTTTGCCTAAGAGGTTATCCTGTCGGAATCGGCTGCAGGGGGAAAAAAAAATCTGTTCTCAGATGATGAGCAGGCTGCGGCTGCAGTTGCATGCAGCGTGGTGACCATCTGCGTGTAAAAAGTGAAGTTGGGGGGAAAAGCAAGCAAGCCAAGCCAGCCACCCTGTGCAGGGCGTGGGCTTGCTGCAGGGGCTAAGCGCGGCCAGGTGTGTACGTGAGATCAAAGGCGAGTGGACTGTAAAAGAGAACATCTTTGCCCACCAAGCCCGGCCCTGGGAACGGAGAGAGGGCGACATCTGAACAGACCAGATGTTAGCAGCCGAGGGAGGCTTGGAGCCTGGAATCAACTCGCCTGCACAGCTCCGTGGCGTCCAAACCTCGTTGTCTGGCAGGCCCACCGCTGAACGCAAACACAGGTTCCGTGGGCAGATGGGAGAGAAAGTCCTTCCGGGCACCCAGCCGAGGTGGTAGGAAGTTTCTGTCCCTGGCAGACGGGCAGTAATTAATTACAGGACAGGCAGGGAAGCCCAGAAAGCACGTTCTCATGTGCAGGTGACAAGGAGGTGTCGTTTTTTTGGAAAGGGCTGGGTGAGCCACTTCATGGTGACCAGGCTGGGGCATGACCGGCACCACCTCCCGCAGGGGTGGCATGGGCCGGGCAGGTTATTTTTACGCAGAAGAAGGGGAGGCTCCAGCTCTGAGGCTTGCACCCCCAATGCCCGCGCCCCGGTGCCACCGGCAGCCCTGGCGACATCGTGGGGGACTGGCATTTCATCAGCTTGTGAATTCTCCACACAAGTACAAGCCCGTCCCCTCTTAATTGCCCCCACAGAGAGTCTCATTAATGCATTTAAATGTAATAATAATAATAATTATTGTTTTCCTTTGTTCTTGGAGATGCCACTTTTGCTTCAAGCAGCTCAAAGAGCTATTCTGAAATTATCCGATTAATCTTTGCAAAATTCCTGCGAGGAAGGTGGGTGGCGGTTTCCCTCCCTTTCTGGAGGAGAGGGAGGAAACAGAGTGAGGTCTAAAGGGACTGGGCAGTAAAATGGGGTGGGGCCCAGAAATGGAAACTGGGGACCCCTGTTCCCCAAAAGGTCCTCGATTTCCAAGTTTGTCATCATCCAAAGCACATAACGACATAGGCCAGTGCCCTAAGTGCAAAGCACCAGTATTCTGATCTTGCTGCCATCTCTCGGGAAGACTTATTACTTTGGGAAAGTCATTTAGCCTCCCTGGGCCTCAGTTTCCCCGACTGTCATATGCAGAGGAAGGACTGCCCGGCTGCTCAGGGCAAAGCTCTAAGCAGTTGCCTGGACCCGCTTTCCCCAGCCCTGCCCTGCTGGGCAGCACGGTCCCTGGAATCCGACCCCTAATGGCTTCTGCAAGTGTGACCCATGAGCAGTGTAAAGCGTGTATTTTGGTATGACATGGAGCAAGAGGGTCCAAGAACAGACTTGAGGAACAGGCGGCCTGGTTCAGCTCTTGGCTCCAACACTTTCTATATTCTATGACTTTGGGCAGGTCACTTAACCACTCTGAGCCTCTGTTTCCTCATCCGTAAAATGGGCATGGTGATGAATCAATGAGACAGTGCATAAAAAGGATCTGGCATTGAGTAGATGCTCAGTAAATACATCGAGAGTGGTTAAGAGGAAGAGCCTGGGGTCAGACTGTCTGTACTTGAATCCTGGGCTCACTACTTTCTTGCTAAGTCACCTGGGACAAGCCACTTGAACTCCCTGGATAAGGCAGGTTCCTATGAGGATTAAGGAGGTTAATGCGTGTAACTTAGAGTCTGGGACAGGGTCCACACTTGATAAATGTTAGCATTGATCATATTATAATTACTGCTTAACTTCTTGTTTCTATTTTGTCTTGCAGAACCATAAACACCAACCTCCACCCCCTAGGAAGCAAGCAGATTACTCCACAGTGTAAAGGCAACGTGGAGGGGAAAACAGCCCAGTATAGGGCCGCTTCCCATAGTAAACTGAGAGAAGGTTCTCTTAGCTGGAAGGCATTCCCTCTGGAATTAGAGAGGCCCTGTGGTCTGCCACTCGCGGGCTAAGTGACGCTGGGCAAGTCCCTTCACCTTTCTCTCTGCCAACTTACCTGCAAAGCAATAGTAACCAGCTAACTGCCTGGATGCCTTAGAAAGATTACATGAGCTAATGCAGCAAACACACTTTGCAAACTCTTAAATGCTACCTGTACTGAAAGCATTGAAAACTTAAAAACATACAGCTACACTTTAAAAGCATGCAAAGATCTGAATTTTCATCTGAACAAGAGAACACACTCGATACTTTTCCCCCCTATGTGTACTTCTATCTTTTGTTCCTTTGAATGACAAACTAAAATTCTGAAAGCTTCTTGTGTCAGGTAGGAGCAGAAGGAAGGCATTTTAATTTCCGGTGGTGCCAGCACATGGGGTTTGGCCTCCACCGCCAGCTGCTGTAAAAGCAAACCAAACAAACAATATATCCACCCACCCGAAGTCACTCAAAGTAACTCTGCGTTTCTCTTTGCTGAATTTCCTGTGAATACTTCAAAGCCCGGAGAATTTGCAGATGTCTTGGTGGTGATTTCCCTTTAGCAAACACGTTGGGAAATGCTCTGGTCGGAGAGAAAGCAGCTCCATGAAAGATTTGGGGGCAGACATACAGGGAAGATGGTTTGCAAGCCGAGCCCGTTGAGTACAGTACTTATTTGCGACGGCACAGTACTTATTCGTACTTAGCCCGATCTTCACTCCTCAGAAGCTCGGCACACGTTGGCAGCTGGGCTCTAATTCTCTAGCTCACCTCCAGCATTTACAGGGAGGAAGCATTTCTTGGGTTCTAGCCCACGAATAGTCAAAACTGAACTCGACTAGAAAGAATTATATTAAATGCTTCGCCATTGCCAAGACCCTCCCTGCAGGCCCCTGCCCCTATCAGAAGAGATCAAGAGTCTGCCTGCCCCTACCCGGGGACAGGGACGGGGACGGGGTGGGGATTGGGGCAAGGAGCCAAGGATGGGTCTCGTCGCCATTTCCAAATTTGCGTTTCTTTTAACACTGTTGATTCTCCTCCCAAAGCTAATTTCCTTAAACGTGTAGTCAGGGAAATTTCCACCTGGAGCTTCTCTAAAGCTATGACGCAGGAAGTCAGTGTTTGTTTTCAGGAAAGTTCGTTAGTGGATTAAAAAAATCTGCTTTGTTGAACCCAGAACCAGCTCAGACTTACAAAATAAGAATTTATTACAAAACTACAACATCATCTGCAAACCTACAGACAAGGAGCGTTAAGAGTCCACGCAGGCCGGGCGCGGTGGCTCACGCCTGTCATCCTAGCACTCTGGGAGGCCGAGGCGGGAGGATCGTTTGAGCTCAGGAGTTAGAAACCAGCCTGAGCAAAAGTGAGATCCTGTCTCTACTAAAAACATAGAAATAAATTAGCTGGACAACTAAACATATATAGAAAAAACTAGCCGGGCATGGTGGTGCGTGCCTGTAGTCCCAGCTACTCGGGAGGCTGAGGCAGGAGGATCGCTTGAGCCCAGGAGTTTGAGGTTGCTGTGAGCTAGGCTGACGCCACGGCACTCACTCTAGCCTGGGCAACAGAGTGAGACTCTGTCTCAAAGAGGGGAGGGGAGGGGAGGGGAGGGGAGGGGAGGGGAGGGGAGAGTCCACACAGTGGGCAAAATGAATGGTCCCTCGCTTATAAGGCCGGGCCTGGGAGTTTTTCAGATGGTGAGGATGGGGTCCGGGGAGGCTGCTCCGTACCCAGCTCTGTCTCCCTGGACGTCGGGATGCTTTGTAGGGCAGTGGCCTGGATTTTCGGGTGATGACCCCCCAGCTACAGGACAGAGTGAAGCTTCGCCATCCACTGGGTCACCAAACCCTCAGGGCCAACCAGGCCTTTGCCCGTCTGCCTACAGCTCGACTCTTGTTTTAGGTGAGGAATTTCCTTTGCACACTCACTACGAGCCAGGCACGGCGGCCACCTGAGTGTGCGTCCTGGTCTCCACACTCGCCCAGTCTAGTGGGAGGGACGGACAGACGTCATGCCACACGCTACGCTTGCAGAGGTGCAGGCTCTCTGTGACAACGGAGAAGGGGCACCCACCAAGAAAGGCGGGTGAGCAGATGGCAGAGGGAGGCAGCCTGTGCAAGGGCACCCCGGGCTGTCCAGGGCGGAGCAGGGGGAGGGGTAATGTTTGTGGATCAAGAAAAGGCTGGACACTTTATTAAAAAGACACAAGCACTCGAATGTTTATAGCAGCACGATTCACAATGGCAAAGATGTGGAAACAACCCAGGTGCCCATCAATACATGAGTGGATTAATCAAAGGTGGCACGTGTACACCATGGAGTGCTATTCAGCTCTAAGAAACAATGGTGATCCAGCACCTCTTGTATTTTCCTGGTTAGAGCTGGAACCCATTCTACTAAGTGAAGCATCCCAAGAATGGAAAAACAAGCACCACATGTACTCACCAGCAAACTGGTATTAACTGATCAACACCTAAGTGGACACATAGGAATAACATGTATGGGGTGTCGGGCAGGTGGGAGGCGGTAGGGGGAGGAGGGGATGGGTGTATACACACACAATGAGTGCGGTGTGCACCATCTGGGGGATGGACACGCTTGAAACTCTGACTCGGGGCGGGGGAGGGAAGGGGGGAAAGGCAGCACACGTAACCTAAACATTTGTACCCCCATAATATGCTGAAATAGAAAGAAAGAAAGGAAGGAAGGAAGGAAGGAAGGGAAGGGAAGGGAAGGGAAGGGAAGGGAAGGGAAGGGAAGGGAAGGGAAGGGAAGGGAAGGGAAGGGAAGGGAAGGGAAGGGAAGGGAAGGGAAGGGAAGGGAAGGGAAGGGAAGGGAAGGGAAGGGAAGGGAAGGGAAGGGAAGGGAAGGAAAGGGAGGAAAGGGAGGAAAGGGAGGAAAGGGAGGAAAGGGAGGAAAGGGAGGAAAGGAAGGAAAGGAAGGAAAGGAAGGAAGGAAGGGAAGGAGGGAAGGGAAGGAGGGAAGGGAAGGAGGGAAGGGAAGGAGGGAAGGGAAGGAGGGAAGGGAAGGAGGGAAGGGAAGGAGGGAAGGGAAGGAGGGAAGGGAAGGAGGGAAGGGAAGGAGGGAAGGGAAGGAGGGAAGGGAAGGAGGGAAGGGAAGGAGGGAAGGGAAGGAGGGAAGGGAGGAAAGGAAGGAAGGAAGGAAGGAAAGAGAGAGAGAGAGAGGAAGGAAGGAAGGAAGGAAGGAAGGAAGGAAGGAAGGAAGGAAGGAAGGAAGGAAGGAAGGAAGGAAGGAAAGGAAGAAAAGGCTGGGGACTTAGCTCCTCGCAGGCTAGAAGGAGTCAGGACTTTACCCACAGGGCAGCTGGCTCCAGGGCATCAGGGCCCGCCCTCTGGCTTCTTAGCTCACGCTCGGTGCTAAAGTTTACTGCGCCTGACCACGTTCAAAGCTTGGGACACCGTATAACACGAGGGCAGCGCCATGATCGCCTTCATTCCACGGCTGAAGAACGGAGGCTTTGGAGTTAGGTGACGCGCCTAATGTCCCCCAGTGACTGGGACTTGATGCTACAGTGGATCTTTCTGGGTTTTGTCACTCAGTGTCAAGGCCTCCCCCTTTTTTCCAGAATCATCTTCAAGATTTTAACCCCAGCTGAGGGATGGGTGATGGCTGTTGAGAGAGAGAGGGGGACCCATTCTGTCTCTTTTGGACTTCAAAGTGGGAGGATGTAGATTTTACTAGTGATTGAAGAGAACAGGGAAGAGAAAAACCAAGAGATTAGGTAGGTCTCCTGGATCAAACTGTGCCTGAAGCCACCGCTCCACAACGTTTCAGTTAACGTCATACATAGTTTTTATTCCCTTTTATTACCTTCTCTGGCTCTTTTGCCACTTAGCCCTAATGCATTAGCCCTGGTGTAGTGCTGCTCATGGTGACCCTCTCTCCTACTTTGCCCCTAATGTTATAAGCTACTGGAATTGATTTGTTTTGCTACATTCTTACATTAAAAAAAATATTTATCCCAATGAAAATTTCAACCACAGAATAAATTGAGCAACGAAGATAAAAGGAGAGCACAGGACACAGGGAAGTGGTACTTAAACAACAGGAAAATTACAGTTGGATAGGGAAAAGGAAACCGGATGTAGAGCAAGGGGACTGAGGTCCAGCTTCCGCTCTGGGGCTCACTAGCTCTGTGATATTTCAGGCAAAGGACCTTTCTTCTCTAAGCCCCTGTACCCTTAACTATAAAATGACGACATGTCGCTAGGTGGGACCCTGACTCAGGGTCCATGACTTCTGTGTAGGCTGCTTTTGAATAATCAAAAGTTGGCCAATGCGGATTAGCAAGCCCTTTCCTGTCCAACGGTAGATGGGGGTGGGGTGGGGTGGAGAGGGGTTAGCTTCCTTCTAAGAAAGTCCACACCTGATTGTCTCCGGCAGGTGCTGCCAAGAAATGCTCATCTTTGGGCTCGTACCCCAGAAAGTGGGATCACAAAACTGACACACTCTGGGGGACCCAACTTGTCCTGGATCTTGGAAGTCTCAAGGGCAGCTCTGGAAGAGGGTGGCAGACAGGGACCGAGGGCTCCCCAGCCTGGCCTGACCCCTACACTATGCTCAAGAGGCAGCACCCCACCACCTGGCCGATGGAGAGAGACGACATTCCCCAGGTATGCTCTTAACCGTCACAGCCCCGCTCTGTGACAACCTCAGCACGAGTCCCCGGGGCCCAGCTGGTCCTGGTTTTCTCCCGATGGCTCCAGCCAGTGAGCTGGAAGGCAGCCCACAGCGATCCCGTGAAAACCACAGTGGCAAGTTTATAAACGCTGGCACTGACAGGTTGCACGTGGGTAGTGACTTTAAAAGAATCAAATGGGCTGAATGCTGTAGATAACCTATCCTGCCAGAAACTAGCCTGAGGATTTCTACAACTTTTTTTAAATGGACACTTTGCACCGACATTCAACTTCTTGCAACCGAAGACAGGGTAAGAATCGGAGATCTGAAGTCTGTCAGTGTAACAGAGTTTTCCCAGGATCTGCTTTTAAAACCTGTATCGTTTTCCCCACAGTTCTATCTTGGAAACTAATTAGGTGTTGTCTGCAATGTATGAGATTTTAAATTGTGTTTAAAATTAAGTATATAACGGGGTGCATGAAACGGCTACTGAGATTTGTTAGGGTGAGGGCATGTCATCATCACGAGTCGCCTGGGGTCTTTCCACAAGCAGAAATCGACCCCCGACCCCAGCAGGGGGAACACTCGCACTTACTCGGGGTCCTGGGAAAGTCTGAACATGATTTCAGCCTTTGCCATTTAATTCTGAGGAACATTCTAGGGCTTCGGCTGCGTCTGGGGCCCTATGGGGCAAAAAGAGTGAGACTATTCGGCAAAACAAAACCAGGGAAGATCAAAGTAATTCACTCCTGTTTTTATACTCTTGGAATTTGACGCAATCCTCACATTCTAGCAAATTATAGTCCCTTAGAAACCACTGTCAGTATACAACTCTTGTCCTGGTGGTGGCTACGATTTTGCAGCGTAAACAGCAGGAGCATAAACCATCCTTAAGGCTGAGACACAACACGGACAAGCATAATAATTGGATTGAAAACCACAAACCTCCACTGAAGTTTCTGCGGGAGACCCAGATTTCTGCCTCTCGTTGGGAAGAGGAGGAAAATTTGTTGATCAAGGTGAGTGGTGACTTCATTACCAACAGGGAGGTTCCCAAACTCGGCGATGTCCCGGATTCTTGTGAATTTCACCTGTCCTCAAGTCCTACCTCCAAGTAGAGAGCTAGGAAAGTCCTGCAGGCGAGTCCTACAGGCGGTTGGAGACGCCCACGCCAAGGAAAAAGAATGGCCACATTGCCTTTAAAGAATCTTCTACACGTGGGGGAGGAGACAGGTGTTGCGAATAAGTCATTTCCATAGGACCACCTGAGCCTCTTCACAAGGCTCACACCATATAATCTCTTCTGTCCCTTTTCTTAATTCACAATCTTTCCTCTCTGAGTGCCCTCTGTCACACTCTCGTGGCCCTGACTCTGGCCACAGCTACCCAACTTTAATCCGTGTCTTGAGATACCCACAAATATCCTGTAATATCCTACCTGTAATAAACCCTGTAATATCTTACCAGTATCATTTAGGACTTGAAAAAAAAAAGGGGGGGGGTTGGGGGGAGGGAGAGCTAGCTATTGCTATTGTTTGCTTTTGTTAAAACGAACATGTATTACTTTTACCCTAAAAAAATGATTTGCATGAAAATAAAAAGGTTTCTGGGCTCTTACTTTAGAATGTGATTTTGAAAGAGCTGGCCAAGTATCTAAACAACAACAACAACAACAACAACAAAAAGAAAAACAGGCCTACCTTGACCAGGCCACTGCAGGATCATGAAGCATTAGTGTTACAACCTAGCCACGAACAGCGAGCACTAAGAGATTGTGTTAGAAAAGGACTCCATGCGTATTTTCTCATTTAATCTTTGCACTCAATCAGGGGGACATTCATTACTCCCGTGACCTAGATGATCCAACTGGAGCTCAGAAAATTCGGGTGTCTCACTCAAGGTCACCAAACTGGCAAGCTGGGTGCCAGGAGGAGGAAGGTGGTCTTCTCTCCCCGAAGGTGATGTTCCCTGTAACCACAAGCGCACCCCTCCAAGATTGGAGGAAGGGTTTCCTTAAGATGGGATCTCTGATGAGTTGGTGGAAGTGTCATTCCTCCATTCCCGGGGGGAGGGGTGGGAAAAGAAAAGGCCTGGGACATCACACTTAGACACGGCCACTCGGTGCGTAGAATGAATCGAGGACCACAAGGGACGCAGAGAAACTTCATGTGCGCCCTACAGTGTAAGAAAGGAGGGCTCCTGTCTGCTTGGAGAGCTCAGGACAGGCTTCCTGGAGGAGGGGACCTTCGCTCAGCCTCGGAGCATCGATAAGGGGTGAGCAGGGCTGGGCCCAGGCAGGAGTCTGCAGATTGACCAGTGTGGCTGGCCCGGCTCGGAGCACGCGGGGCAGAGCGGGGCCAGCTCGCAGGGGGAGGTGGAACCCTCCCAGTGGATGTCGCTCATGGCATGCCACCAGCATGTTGAAAACTGCCTATCAGGATCAGAGAGATCCTTGGAGGAAGGGTCTTCAAGCCACGTGTCAGAAACGAGAGATGGGTTTGTGTGACCCAACTCCACGGGCGTACCAACCGCCCGGCCACCAAGCCGTCCCTGCTCCCCGGGTGGCGGCGGGGCCGGCTGCAGATTCTGCAAAAACTCATAAAATAGGAACCCCCCGGGACACAGATCTGTGCATCTGCCTGCACGTGGAAGGAAACACCCATCAGGTATAAACCCTCCATGGTTTTTTTTTTTTTGGAAACCTTTTTGGGCAGGGCAGAAAGCACCCCCAGAACAGTCAGGGGACCATATTTTGTGCGGCAGCAATTCTTCTAAATATAGAAGGCACAGCGATCGCAAGAGGGCTGCTAGCAGTGTCCTCAGATACTTCACTGAGCAGGCGGTGACAAAGCTGCTGGAGGGTTTTGCATTGCAATCCTGCGCTCCCCGATTTAGCAAGAGGCTTATTTCGCTCTCTGCCACGAGTGGGCTGCATGCTGAGGCCCAGCACTTCACCTTGTCCCAGGCCTGCCTTCGCGGGGACACAAATTCCCCGGACCCGGTGGAAGTAAATTTCCTTATCCAAATGCGGGCCACCGCTAACACTTGCCAGATATCACAGGCCCATTTCTTTTCTTTTCTTTTTTTTTCCAACCTCATCTTCGCAGCAGAGACATAAAAGGGGAGATCTATAAACATTTCAGATTCATAATAAAATACTACTTCCTCCGAGGTTCTTCTGAGCGGAAACTTTGCTCTTTTTTGAGAAAAGGTGAGCGTCTCCTAAAAAGTAATTTTCTCTGCCAGGAGGGCTTGCTGAGCACTGGATTGCAGCTGAAATGTGTTTTAATAAGGCCTCTCTCCTTTACAAGCCTGGCTTGCTTTTAGCTCCATTCCCCAGCACAGAGCAGGGAGGAGGATGGCTCTCAGATATCCTTTTGTTACCCTAATCAGAGCCAGAAGGGCTGTATTGACTTTCGGGCCTTGGGGAGTTGTAGTTCTTTTGTATCCATCCCATCCAAGAAATCAAGTTTGATTAATTTGTCATCAAGGAAAATGTGCGATCCGCTCAGAGCCAGGCCTTTGAAGTGTGAGGATGAACCCGGGCTGCGGACTCCAGGTCAGCACGCAAGTTCTCTGCAGCGCTGCCTGTTCTCATTTAAAACACTTTTTAAAAAAAAAAATAAAATAAAAAATAAAAAAAGAAACCTTTTCCCACACGGGTCAGATGGCTGCCTGTCTAGGGCCCCCTTTTGTTTACGTTAATTTTTAAAATAGAGTTAGCAGGGCTACAAAGCAAGTGAGACCCCAGACAACATTTAGCCAGTCCACGAGGCATGGGGAGGGTTTCACCTCTCGCCAATCTCGGGCCACGGGGGCTGAACTCGGTGTCAGCTGGATGCTTCTGGAATGAATAATCGGAAGGGGTCTCCAGCTGGGTCATGGGACAGATGCTCATTTATGACGCTCTGGTCTTGTTAACCTGCACTTACCGGAGTTCCCAAACTGCTGAAAATGCATAAGGCAGTGGCCCCAAGATATTATTTAATCCTGGACTTAGTGTCATATTTCTTGTTCAGATGCTATATATGCTTTATAAGGAGTTACAGGGCTTTTAAAAATTACAGAGTAAGCAATCTTTATACATTCCACAGTGCAGGAATCCCCATACTTAACATGCTGGTGCACGGGCCTCTTTATGACCGTTACCCCTCAGGTAGATACAGATACATAAAGACGCAGTGAATTATTGAGCAAAAGTCAAGGGCTCCTTTGGCTTTCAGAGAGATGTTTAAAAAGCACCAACAAATTATCAACAGCCCCTGTGGTTACTGCATTCGGTGTCTAAACTATTATTAGAGAACTTTAAAACAATAAGGAGATTAGTAAAAACAGCTTTAGAAATTTAAGGATAGTTTGACTTAAAAAAAAAACAAACCTGCTTACGACAACATCTAAACATTCCTTCATTCAAACATGCATTGAGTTCGTGCCAAGTATGTGCAACTCAAAGATGTGTAAGATACACTTCCTGTCTTTCTTCTGGTTTGATAGTTCAGTTTTTTTTTGTTTTTTTTTTTTTTTTGAGACAGAGTCTCACTTTGTTGCCCAGGCTAGAGTGAGTGCCGTGGCATTAGCCTGGCTCACAGCAACCTCAATCTCCGGGGCTCAGCGATCCTACTGCCTCAGCCTCCCGAGTAGCTGGGACTACAGGCATGCGCCACCATGCCCGGCTAATTTTTTGTATATATATTTTTAGCTGGTCAATTAATTTATTTCTATTTTTGGTAGAGACGGGGTCTCGCTCAGGCTGGTTTCGAACTCCTGACCTTGAGCAATCCGCCCGCCTCGGCCTCCCAAAGTGCTAGGATTACAGGCGTGAGGCACCACGCCCGGGCCGGTAGTTCAGTTTTGAGGATATTTATCAACCCACTAAATTGTGAGCTCCATGAAGTAGGGATAGTATCTTGATTTTGGGTTCCTGGTGCATATCATAGTTGTTCAATAAATACTTGCTGAGAGAATGAGTCAATATTGTATGCGGTCTATATCTGAGCGCCAGTGAAGCCTATCAACTTTCCTTTAAGGTATCCAAGATTAAAATAATATGCATGGAATACAGGGAACTCCTGGGAGCCTCTCACAATTGTCTTTCAGTGGGAAGTTCTAGGACCTGCAACCCACACCATGGATGATGTGAGACTTACACTTCAGCAAGCATTTGTTCAGCCTGAAAGATGTTTTCATCAACTGAACTTCCTTTTTCTAGTCCCGGGTAGTGATGGCAATAATGTTCTTAGAAAATAATTACTTGGAAAGTTCATGCAGGTTGTAAGTTGATTCCTGGCCAATCGACTCAGAAGTCAAGTAGATGGAACTCAAGTAAAGAGGGCAGGTTTGTTTTTCCCAGTATGGGATGGTGAAGTAGAATGATGGTAAACAAGCAGCTAGGAGGCTAGTAGGTTTGGGCCGCCACTAGTAGGTTTGCCTGCCACCAAAGACTTGCACGACCTCAAACAAGTTAAGCTGGACCAATACCTGAGGATAAAGTGAGAATGTGTCCTTGGGTTAGTTCATTTTCTTTACAGTATGGATGAACGGATACAGCCAGGCAATGGGAGTACCACTCGCTAGCTCTCCACCATGTGCAAAGTTCTGAGCTGTGGGCTTCACAGGTAATTTGCTCTACCTTCCCTTTCCAAAGAAGTTCTACCTTCCCTTTCCAAAGACGAGGAAACTGGGACTCAAAGAAGTTAAGTCATTTGCTCAAGGTACACACTCACAGGCTTTCAACCAATAAAGAAAATTCCAAACTAAGCCCTTGACATGACGCCAGTTTGCTTTTCGATTGTCCACAGTCAGAACTATCAGAAGTTGGCCATCCTAGAGAGGTCCAATCCAGAAAGAATCCCACAGTCTTCCTCTAGCTTGAAATGGCAAAACCACCAAAACTTTGACCAGGACACCTAACACACGCCGATCAAGAAACCAAATTCCATCTTCTCTGCTCTTCCCCTTCCCAATCTCTGGGAGAAGCATTTGCAAACACAAATAGTGAAAGGTCACCAGTAAGAAGCAGAAGAGGGATTTCTGCATGATCCATCTGTGCTGGGATAATCCGGGATTGGCCGTGAATATGTTGAAGGGCCTACACACTACACTAGTAATTCTTTTTCACCTGCCATCCACACCACTTAAATGTGTTATTCTTGTACATTCTTTGCAGAAGAGTGGTAGTCATGTGTATCTGCAGATTGGGCACTCAATAAGTGAGACAGAAAAGCAAGCTTCAAATATAAATTTTTTAATTCCCTGTTAAAACCTTGAGAAAATAGGCATGTGGATTATGTCCTAGCTCTAGACTGGTTTCAAGACACATCTGCTCGCGTGGCGCTGATGCAAAGAGGCGGGTTAGAAAATATGTATTTTTTTTTCCACACAAGGTATGGAATGAAGGGAAGATCGTTGACTTTAACAGCTTAGAGGATTTGGGGAAAGGGCTGCAACTTTGCCACCAAATGCCTGTGTGACCTTAAGTGAATTCATTATACTTTCTGGGTCGTTTCTTTCTTTTCTTTTCCTTCTTTTTTTTTTTTTTTTTTTGAGACAGAGTCTCGCTCTGTTGTCTAGGTTAGAGTGCCAGGCATCAGCCTAGCTCACAGCAACCTCAAACTCCTGGGCTCAAGCGATCCTCCTGCCTCAGCCTCCTGACTAGCTGGGACTACAGGCATGCGCCACCATGCCCGGCTAATTTTTTCTATATATTTTTAGTTGGCCAATTCATTTCTTTCTATTTTTAGTAGAGACGGGGGTCTGGCTCTTGCTCAGGCTGGTCTCGAACTCCTGACCTTGAGCAATCCGCCCGCCTCAACGCCTCCCAGAGTGCTAGGATGACAGGCGTGAGCCACCGTGCCCAGCCTCTGGGTCATTTCTTCATCTGTAAAATGAAACGTTTGAACGAGGCCAGGAATTTTCCCATCTTTTTTCTTAAAGCTTTAAATCCTCTTCTTTATAAATGAACTCCCATAAGGAATCTCAAAATGCTTGTACACTGGAATCTTCAACTCCATCAAGGCAGCCTAACAGTAGAGCAGCCTGGAGTGGCAGTACCTTAGGTGTATTTTGGCTCTTCGATCTACAAATTGTGTGACCATGGGCAAATTATTTCACTTCTCTAAACACCCACATATAGACCATGGGAGCAAATGTTACAGGTCTTTTAGAAATTGTCTAGCAGGTTTTTCTGGTTTTCATTGGAAGACCCCCCCTTGGGGTGGAAAAAAGAAAATGGGGACAATGATAGTATCTATCTCATGGGGTTTTGGGGAGAAGGAAATTAATTAATCTATGTGCTTAGATGGCAATGGGATTCCAAACATGCTAGCCATTATCATCGTTGCTATTCTAGCTATGAACAGAGCCACGCACTGCAGCAAAAGCATGTCAAACTCTTCCTAATCACGACGTCATTTGGCACTTATCATTTAAAGAGCTTATAACTTTGCTTTATGTAAAATGATGTTTATCACTTGTGATAAAACCAGAGATAAATGCAAGACAGTGCCTCCCTTAGGTCAGGATAACAGCTATTTTATAATCCTGGGGAGGCAGAGGACAGAGAGCGGGATCCTGGGCTGGCTGAAAAGTTCTATTTCTTTCCTTTTTTTCTTTTCTTTTTTTTTTATTTTAGCGTATTATGGGGGTACAAGTGTTAAGGTTACTTATATTGCCCATGCCCCTCTTCCCCTTCGAGTAAGAGCTTCAAGCAAGTTCTATTTCTTTTTTCTTTTCTTTTCTTTTTTTTTTTTGAGACAGAGTCTCACTTTGTTGCCCAGGCTAGAGTGAGTGCCGTGGCGTCAGCCTAGCTCACAGCAACCTCAAACTCCTGGGCCCAAGCGATCCTCCTGCCTCAGCCTCCCAAGTAGCTGGGACTACAGGCATGCGCCACCATGCCCGGCTAGGTTTTTCTATATATATTAGTTGGCCAATTAAGTTCTTTCTATTTATAGTAGAGACGGGGTCTTGCTCTTGCTCAGGCTGGTCTCGAACTCCTGACCTTGAGCAATCCGCCCGCCTCGGCCTCCCAGAGTGCTGGGATGACAGGTGTGAGCCACCACGCCCGGCCTAAGTTCTATTTCTTGACCTGCTATTATGAGTGTTCTCATTATAACAATTCACTAACTTACATGTTTGTTTTCTGAACCTTTCTTTTATTTTACAAATAAAAGGTTTTAAGAAAGTGATATTGGGCAGGCACGGTTGCTCACGCCTGTAATCCTAGCACTCTGGGAGGCTGAGGCAGGCAGATCGCTCAAGGTCAGGAGTTCAAGACCAGCCTGAGCAAGAGCGAGACCCCATCTCTACTAAAAATAGAAAGAAATGAATTGTCCAACTAAACATATATAGAAGAAGTTAGCCGGGCATGGTGGCACATGCCTGTAGTCCCAGCTACTCGGGAGGCTGAGGCAGGAGGATCGCTTGAGCCCAGGAGTCTGAGGTTGCTGTGAGCTAGGCTGATGCCACGTCATGGCACTCTAGCCCAGGCAAGACAGTGAGACTCTGTCTCAAAAAAAAAAGAAGAAGGAAGTGATGTTTCAGAAAACAAAATCAATGAGTGCATATATTATGTTTACTGGCTGCTGAAATGTTAAAATTTTGCCATGCAATGCACATCGGTGTGGGTGTGTTGTTCTCTTACACTTTTTTTTTTTTTTTTTTGAGACAGGGTCTTGCTTTGTCACCCTGGGTAGAGTGCAGTGGCGTCATTATAGCTCACCGCAACCTCCAACTCCTGGGCTCAAGCGATCCTCTTGCCTCAGCCTCCCAGGTAGCTGGGACTACAGGCATGCACAATGACACCAGCTCATTTTTCTCTTTTTAGTAGACACGGGGTCTCGGTCTTGCTCAGGCTGCTCTCAAACTCCTAAGCTCAAGCAATCCTCCCGCCTCTGCCTCCCTTCCAGAGTGCTGTTTTATTACACATTTTAAAATATTTTCAAAAATATATTTTACCATGAGAACTTTGTTTGCAGTCTCTAAAAGTATTTCTGTAGAACCAGCCTCCTAGGGAATGCTCTTTGAAAGCTGATGGACCTCTCTGTCAAAACTATTTGGTTCCATGATGTTTGTTTCTAAAAAAAAAATACATTCTGAAAACCAAAGTCTTGTCCTTTATAATGAGTCTATCTTCATGAAACACCAATTATTTTGCCCTAAAAATGGAACATGGCTGTAGTCTTTAACCTTCATTTCCATCCTTCTTCTCTGGTAAGAGTGAATCACAAAACCCAAATGTTTCCAAGACCTGAAACCTTCGTCTGGCTCCATGCTTTATGGAATCTTACATGTGCAAAAAACAAATGATTTAAGTTTCCTGAGTTAAAGAGGAAATTGGGGAGTAAGAGCTTGTCCACATCTTTAATGCCGAGAGGAGCACACGCATTTAGCCCTGCCATCTGTACAAATGATACCAGAGTTCAACATGCTTATGATTATAAGGACTTATGATTTATGCTTGCTGGTTAAATATGCTTATGATTTAAACTTATTTTCTCTGGCAAGAAATAAGCTAGTCAGCACCATAGCCTAGCCAGATGATGGGAAATAGAAACATATTTCAATGATATATATTTTAACTTGCTGAGCCTTGTACATGCTACTGTTTTCTTTTCTTCCTATAACAAAAGACCTATCATGCTGTAGGATTCCAGAGATTTTTTAAAAATACATTCATTAGTGAAAAGCAGTTAAAAGTTCTTTAATAGCAGTCATTGCATGAAAAGAATCACTCGGAAAGAAAGGGCGTGCATGGTCTTGGCCTCCAAAAAACTGTATGAAAAGGCAGAGGAATCTACGCTAATAAAACAACCCGAGATACATTCCAGAAAGTTCATCAACAACTACTAGATGATAAAGTACACATAGAATGCACGGTGGCAGTAATCAGACTCAACTACGAGAAGGCAATATTATGAAATTTTAAAGCCTTCAGAGTGTTTTTGCCCTGCCCCTCAAAGATTTCATTAAACTCGCTGTGTTAAATTAATTTAGCATCACACACACAATCTTGAATTGCTTGCTTCTACAGTGAGATAGGGAAGTCCACAAATGAATGGGAGACTTAAGGGTTTGTTGGCATTTTTTGTTTGTTTTTAAAGGGATATGATAGACAGCAGGAAAGGAAGAGTAAACTCACTTTACTCTGGCTAACTGGGGCACGACTGAATCTCACGGGCAAATTGCAGCACAAAAGAGAAACAAGAGTCATTGACTTGTTCTAAAATGAAATCGTTCTTAGTGGAGGGTAAAGAGAAAGAATTAAAATAAGCAAAATGTCTTATTTTAATGAACCCTATCACCAAATGCATTCAATAGGAAAGTGTAAAAATAGAAATAGTTGATTGGAAGACCACAGACAACCTACTAAGCGTTAGGCACCTTACTAGGAGCTTTGTACACATTAAGGCTGTTGGACAGAAATTTTCAGTATGTGGGTCACGCTAATCACAGGGTCACGCTAATCACCACACACACACACACTTGGAACCTAATTAAGATTAAGCAATGTGGTTGGTAAAATTGCATAAAATTGTAAACCTGGGGGATGAAAATGACCTTTTTATAAGAACCCAAACACTGAGTGAGAATTAGTGGCAACAGATGAGAAAAGATCTCAAAATAAAGTTCTGCAAACTAATAACACTCAAACAAACCCCGTGAATGTATAACTTGAAAAAGGAAGAAGCACAGATTCATAGCAATCTGATCCCAGATTAGAAAATTGCAAGAACTTTTGCACGAATAGTTTATAACACTCGCACTGAACACACAAATCTGCTGCATTTTCAAGTAAGAAAAGTACAGTCTCGTCTTACCTTACTTGCTGCCAAAGCCTGGAATAAAAATTACAGACCCATAGAAGCAACTTTCACATGTATCTGAACATCAAACACAACACACGATATAAAATCAAGAATAACTAGAACAGAAAAGTTTTCAGTCTGACCTTAAAAATACTGAACAAATCACTAGATGAAACCAGATCAAAAGGAAGGGCATTACACCAGCTTGTGGCCAGATGTGAAAGGGTCCCCAACTGAACAGGGCACAGATGGTATAAAATAGGGGGGTGGGGGGCATAAACAGATCCAACACATAAGGCAAATAAACCTGGTTCAACTTACACAGGTAAGACCGATCTGAAAAAATGAATAACTTTCAATGCAACTGATAAGATTTTAAACTTGTGACAAATGGTGCTAGATGTCTCAAGCTAAAGTGTGCTCGCTAGTTAAAGTTTAAAAAAATTCTTTTGTGTGATCATTAAAATGCAATTAAATTCTCCACGAAGATAAACTCAAAGTGATGGTAACTGGTTATTAAACAAATACTGAGAAGACAGCGTTAAAACTTTTTTTTTAAAGAAAACATACAACAATTGTAAGCCACATTCTCTGATTAAGGTCTGAGAACTTTGGGGAGAATTTAATGTATGCCTACAAAGTTAATAGCTCTATTTGAAAACAGAAACCCTATAAGTTTATTAAAATGTTCAAAGTCCTTTAATATTTTCCATTAATCGTGTAATGCAAAGCACTAAAACTAAAATTTTCACATTCTTAAGCCTTCATTAAAAGTTGTTTCTTTGTATGTAGGAAGACGAGAGGTACCATGAATTTTCCACAGAAAACTCGGAAACATTCCTATTTACTTCATGCTCGCTTCTATAATGCAAAGTTGACAGTTCAATACATCGCAAATAAACACTTGTTCCAAAACGAAAGTCCAAGAAAGACTCTCTGGCTTCAAATATTAGAAGTTGGCATTTTCATAAAGAAACCTCGAACTTCATTGAATGAGTCAATAACTGTTTTCAGGTAGCAACTAAAACAAAACATTGAACACAGATTCCTTCACCCTCATGATCCCTAAAGGACACGAGAGCATAGAATATCCAAAGGCTATTTTATTGGATATTCTAAGAAGGTACATTCAACACACACATATACAATGAGACTCTAAATTTCAGTAGCAATGATGAACAAGAAAATATCGACTTCACAATGACTTTTGCTTATCATTCACATGGTTTGGGGAATACTTATTTGATTTTTTTTTTTTTTTGACACTCCTAGCATTCAAGAACCTCTCCAGTTTAGTATCAGCTTTGCTAAGCTACGTTTAGAAAGTGACAATTAATTTTAGTGGAAATTCGTTCCCAGTCTACTTTGATAGTCATTCGAACAGTTTTGCGTTATTTTACACGCAATTTTATAGCTCTATAACGTTCATTTAATCTTGTTCAATGGTGCTGAACCCCAGATGCCATAAGACATTATAGAAAAGTAGTTACTGCACATATGGAGTAACTACTTTTTTCTGAACATTAATTTCTTTTCTCTTAACAGGCTGAAATGGTATTTAGAAAAGGGAAAAGCTACCACTCTGTATTAGAGGCTTTATCTTACGAACTTCCAGAGACAGGCTCTGTGACAGCTATGGGTCCCAGCCATAATGTTCCTATTTACGAGCACGGTCTGCTCAAGTCTTGGGAATAGTGGCTTTCCCCCATCTAACTGTGGCTTCCTAAGATGGTTAGTGTCACACATGTGAATCAGGTCACCTGAGAGAGCTTAGGGCTAGAGGCTTTTCTCATTTCTCATACGTGGGGATTGGATACAACCATGGGCTCTCAAAGCGAGGGGTCTGAGGACCAGCAGCCTGAGACTCACTGGGACTTTTGCTAAAAATGCAGGTATCTCATCCTCCCAGACCTCCGGGGCTGGGGTTGAGCAATCTGCACAGTAACCCAGCAATGCAGTGATTCTTCTGCAGGCTGAGGAATGAGGAGCACTGGCCGATGATCTCAAAGGTCCCTTCCACTCGAAAATTCTAATAGTCTCTGCGTTTTCTTTTAAAAATGGAGTCGGTCATGTCTCGTGCACAGCAGATGGTGACTTTGGGCCTCAGTGGGTTAACCTAAACAAGAAGAGTTCTTGGCTGTTGGTGCATATGTCAAAATGACAGAAAACAAAACTGGAACAGTAGAGTCAAATGTGTAGGAATCTTTTGGGGATATTTTTTTTCCTTCTTGGGAGAAGTAGAGGGGGAACCCACTCCAATGGCTCTACAGGAGCACAAATTCGAATGGACTTTTCTAGAACCTTAGTCCCTGTCTTTTTTCCTTGCACCCTCTGGCTCCTCCCAGTTGTTGAAACAATGACTCAGGCTTTCAAACTCTTCAGTAATTTTAATTGATCTCAATGTATTCTTTTTAAGAAGTAAACAATATACAGGCAGTCCTCTACTTTCGTTTGTAGTGAGTGAAATCTTACAGAAACATACAATATAGGGAAAGGATGGTAGACTCACATTTTTAAGGGGGAATTCCATATTCAGAAAGCTAAAAAAAAAAAAAAATCAAACCCTCATTTTCTCTCTGTGGGCACAATATTGGATGAAATATCTCCCATATTTCCTGTGTGCTAGTTAATTTATTCTTTCTCTTCACAACTGCTTATAGGGCCAATGAGAGGCTAAGATTTGAGATTTTTTTTTTTTTTTTTGGTTTTTGGTTTTTTAAAGCTCATCTGGAAGATTCTATCTCTGACACATTTTTATTCGGTGCACGAAACTAAATGTTCCATATCGCTAAGTGTCACTTTTACATTTTCTAGTTAAATTCTGATAAAAGCATAAGAGCAAAATGCAGTAGGGCCTGAAAATAATTCCACAAACTACATACAGCAGGATCAAATTCTGCTGCTGAGCCAGAACCGTCGGCTGGAAGGCAGCGCCACCACGCGGCCGTTCCGAGCACTGCCGCTTCTGTGTGCGTGCAAAAGTCGGGATCTTCCAAGAGGTGAGCAGCAAACGCCCACTGTCACGGTAAGGTCACTTTCAAACCCCAGACCCTGAAGTCACTTGGGGCACTCAGAGTTCGAGGCAGAGCATGAGGAACTGTTCACAAATCAGTTTGCAAACACTGATGATGTAGTCATGTTAGTGGCCAGAGCGGATCGGATTTTAGTGCTGATCAGGGTAGCTTTTTGGGGAGGTGAGGCTGGTGTTCTGTATTCAAGGAAGTCTACACGGCAGGGTGGCTTGCAGGCTTCAATGCCCAGCCCTGTGGCTTGCCGGCCCTGTGTGTTTCCCAAGGGACAAGTTGGGTCAAGGCTCGGTTGGTGGATTGCGTGTCACGTCTACTGGACCTAATTATAGCCAAAGTTTCCATCAGCTGCAAACTCTCGTGACTGTGAGCGGCTAAATCCAAGAAGAGGAGCGTGAAGGTTAGGGTCCACTTCATCCTCAAAGGTAGCCAGAGTTGTGTTTTCCTTTTCATGTTTTTTTTCTGCAGCGAGCGTAGTACCCTCAGTCTGCTAGCAAGGTTATACTAAACGTACGTGCTTGCTGTAAACCATACCCTCACGTTAGAAATATTGGGGAAAGTTGGGGCAAAAGAGGAAATCTTAAAACTGAGTAAGTCAGCACTTGAGAGAGGGGCTTACTGAAAGGCCACGATTGAAATATAGGCAAGTTAGGTTAAGTGGGTATTATTCATCCTTATTTATTGGGCATAACTTTCCCAGTGTGGGGCAAGCGCCCATGATATGACAATCTAGGGAATGATGGGAGGAGAAGCAGAATGTTAGTTTCAATCAGATTTCCTGGCTCTGCGTCACGCACCCCAAGGAATTACACACGGGAGAAAGCGAACTTTCTGGTCTCCGTGTGGCTCTTTTGCAGACAGCACAGGCCGAACCTGGCAAGGACCTGGCCAAAAAGACCAGGATTCTTCTGGAAGCTCCCACTTGCCCCAGCACGGGCCAAGAGGGTCAACTGCCCTGACACCAAAGTCACATGCCCCACGAAATATTTGCTTCTATCTCAAAAGAGTATTAGCTTCTTTAATCTAAGAAGGTAATGAGAGGTTTTTAAACTGATTAAATCAGCTTAGTTCATACAAAGTCTATTATGACTAAATATTCAATTAAAACAATTTCCAAAGCAAAATCTGACAAAATCCTCTCTTAAAGTAATTTAGATGATAGGTTTTTTAACATTAGGCAAATTAAATCCTTTTCACAGTTGGTATTTTCCAAAGGGTCAGAAATAGTTGCAGAAATTCACTGGGACAAAAACCTACTTTGTGTGGTAGTCATGTTCCATGATCATAAACAATAGAAACTAGAAATCATTAATGTGAGCCTAACAGTCCTATTTATTTTATTTTATTTTTACTTCAATGGCTACATACATCCAAAAGTTGAACACGTCATCACAAATGCTTTAAATAAAATCCAAAAAAATAAAAATACCTCAAAAATCCATTTACTTATGGAAATATATATGACAATTATAGTGAAGTCAATTATATCCTTTTTTTTTCTAATCTATCAGAAAAATACTTATATTATAAAAAAGAATTTTAATTCATGTCCAGAGTTTGTTTTAAAAACCCTTCGGGAATAATTTTAAAACAAGATGAATGTTAGTACAACGTTTAGAGAAACAAGTTCCAGGGTTTTGCTAAATGAGTCCGGTATCTTTATATCTCATTTTGAAATCACTAAGGAAGCTCAAGTTTAGAAAAGAGCATTTTTTTTAAAAATGATGATGGTGATGATTATTATGGTTGACATGGTTAGTAAAGCAAGTGAAGGGCATAACTTTGATAAAAAGATGTTGAAAGTCCTTTAAAACGTTTCAATGGGGAATTTTATTTACAAACACATGTTGGAGGCTAAAAGCAGCCCCAGCACTTTCTGCTGGCCAACGCTGCAAGAGGAATTAAAAATCCTGGGTGTAATCAAAGTTCTGAGTGCACCACCCTTTTGAAAAATGTATAAGCATGCACTAGCTCCCCTTGGCTCCAAAAACAGGCCACCCCGAGGAAGTCTCTTCAAGTGTCCCTGCCCTTTAGCCTGCAAAAACAGCCAGAGGCTTGGCAAAGGCAGGAGAGGGACATTCTGGGGGACTCTCAGTGTTCCAGAGGGTGGCCCTGTCTTTTTACTAAAATCAGTATTTCTTTGGTAGTCTAATACAACACATAGCAACAATTCCAATAACGAATATGAGCAGAATGCGAAGTTCAACGTTGTGGATGTTCATATTCAACGTTGTGGATGTTCATTCATATTCGCTACTCCTGCTCCTAAATGGACAAGGGCAGAGAAAGCTGCCCAGCTTGGAGGGCGGGAGATGATCAGAAATGACATACAATGGGAGCAGGAAGAGGGATCATGTAACAAAACATGTTAGAATTGATTTGGAAAGCCCTAAGTGGGTAAACACACTCAAACTTTGGAAGAAGCTTAATTCGAACAATTAAAATATCACCTCCTCTTTAAATCAGATATCAGGTTTCCTATTGGGAGAAATCCCTTGCTACCGCTCTAAGCCTTTCATTGAAAAGGCCAAATTGAAATTCTGGTTAGAAATATTTCCACAGAGGATCCAAAGACCCAGAGTTTGATTTATATCCTGATACTGAACTGTGATTACAGTGTTCATGTCAGGCAACCCAACTATTTTGTTTTCCCCCTTTATCACTAACCAAAAAAAGAGAAAGTTTTAGAAAGGAAAAATAAAAGATGCGTGTGTGTGTGTGTGTGCTGTCAGTGCAAATTCAGATTAAGTATGGTTTTTCTTTTCCCTGGGACAGAAAAAAAACAATGCCCAGCTCATGGTACGTAGAAATGTGTCACAACAAATAAGCAGAAGACAGGTTTGACCAAGCTCGTATTCCTCTCTGTACACAGTGTGGTTTCCAAAAGCAGCATTGTCGTGATTATGCATATTTCTCATTAACTAAGTACAGCAGAGCTGCTTAAACGGGGAACCAATTTTCTTGTGCCTCAATGAAAAGGGGAGTGTAGAAAACAATAATTAGACTGAATAAGGAATTTTAAAGGGCAAAAAAAAAAAAAATTCAGAGTGAAAAGAATGGAGAATTTAGAAAGCCCACCCCCAAAAAAAAAAAATTTTTTTTTTTTTAAGCAAATAATGCCACGGTAGAAATACACACCATCTCCCCCCACCCCACCTGCCGCTTCGAGTCCTAATTGGCCAGTCTGCAAGAACAGAAACCCAGTCTAAATTGACCAGCATCAGGGCTCCAGCATGTCTTCTCTTCACTCTCCCTCCTGTTAAGACCGTCTCCAAAACCAATCAGCAAAGGACAAAGAATTCTTTACAGAGTGCAATTAGTGTTTTCCACGTCCACCTTCAAAAGCATGATGCTCTTCATGGGCTAAAGGACAGAAAAAAAAAAAAAAAAAGAAAAAGAAAAAAAGGAAAGAAAACTTTAAGCAAAGGATGGGCCAACCCTTCGCTACGCATCTCATTCAGCTTCCCCAAACGTTGGCAAGAACTCAGATACCTTTTTTTTTTCCCCAGTGACTGTTAGCTAAGGCGTGCATTTCCTGAGAAACGTAATAATGAAAATTAAAGCAAGGGATAAACAAGCAATGGGCCTGCTGCCTGTTCCTTCTTGCTATGCCCGAGAGGATGAGTCACCCGACAAGCTGATGAGGAGGGCGTGTCGGGTTGCGAGCAAATGGTGCAGGCGGGAACACGCCCCAGAAAGTGCACGGGGACAGGGACACCTGACAGTACCCGAGACAGAGCCACTCTCGCTGAGCCTCTCTTGAAAAATAAAATCCAACAACAAAAATAAAACAAAGCAAAGAACCACACCAGGGTGATAGCGATTGTATTCCTCTCCCCGCACGGCTCTCTGTGGGAAATGCAGTTTCACAAAATTGATGGGTCTTTTCTTTTTCCCAATCATGTTTCCCTCCTCCCCCCCCCCCACCACAGTGGATTTTCAGTCCTGTTGTCTGGCTCCCAAAATTACCGATTAGGAACTCTAGAATTGCAAAAACAAAGTTATGCTACCAAAAATGTTTTGAAAGGGTTCACATGTTTTTTCAAGTGGAAGCCCTATAAAATACACAGCAACTCTTCCAAGGCACAAGGCCAAGGCTGGGAATCCACTTGCTGGACTTGATTAACCCTCTGATAAAGCCAGGGGCAATGCAGGATCCCTGGGGACTCTGCCACCCTACACCCTGCCCCCACCAGCGGTGGCAGGTGTCCCGGGAAGGGTCAGATGGGCTGGCCTGGTTCACCTTTTAAGCCCCTCCCAATTCTCTGTTTTCAAGGTGCACCAAATTCCTCAGACTACTGCTGGGGGGTCAGGGATGGCGTGGGACTCTTTTCCCTTCTAGATCATCTTGGACATTCACCCCGATATGCTCACGGCCTGTGCAAAGCACACGGGGTCGCTCCCAGGGTTACTTTCAGTTGGCCAAATTCCTAAGGGTGGCCAGAAATCTGAACTCCTCTAATGGAACATTTGTGACAGCTGTAATTTCATGTATTTTTCCTGTGTGTCTGTGTGTGTTTTCTTTTTAAGAAAAATGTTTAGGGCAGCCACTGGAGGCAGCATGGTTTGTTCTGCACTGAAATACAGAACCACCGTGAGACTGGTCTCCGAATTATAAATCCAGAGATAGGGACCATCCCAAGATTTTTATTGCTTCCAGAGTGTGAGGGACAGTCCGGGGTGGTCATTACTGAAACGTTGCGATGCCGGTGGGTTAAGGAGACGCAAAGCAGGATGGGGCAGCGAGGGCTGTCCCAGAGAGCAGAGGGCACTCTGCCGGCCTCGGGCCAGCTAGCCCCAGCGGACAGGGAACAGAACTGCTCTAAGCCAGGAGTCTGCAAACTTTTTCTAGAAAGGGGAAGACAATAAATGTCTTAGTTTGGGCAGCCCTGACCGTCTCTGTCCCAGCTCTCAACTCTGCCACTGCAGGACCACAGAGGGACATACCGACACTAAGGACACAAATGGGCATCGCTATGTGTCCGTACAACTTTATTGATGGACACTGAAATCTGATATCCATATCATCTCCATGGGTTACAAAATATAATTCTTTTGCTTTTTTCCCAACCATTGAAAAGTGGAAAGACCGTTCTCAGATGGCATGGGGGGGGGCGTGGGGCAAGGACAGGGCAGTTAGCCCGCAGGTTTCAGATGCCGACCCCTGCTCTGAGCAAGCCTCACATCGATCGAGAAAGACCTTTGTCACCCAGTTGCTCTGAAGATCTTTACAGGAATGGGGAGGGGGCGGGGTGTCTCTGTGCACGGTGACCTTCTCGGTCAAAGGCACAATGTGATTCCAAATCGCGTGTGAATTATCCACAGTCTAATCCTCTTCCACCTGCTGGAGGAGGTTGTAACTGAATACGCTTGGGCTCATTCTACCTGGAGAATCTGCAGGCCCCCAGCTTCTGTGACCTGTGCCTACTCCCACCTATTTGCAAGACAGAGCAAGAGCACGAATTGGCCATTTCTAACTTAGCTCACCTGCGCCTCCTGTCCACCATGCTGCAAATAAGATTTCTGCCCAAACCTCCTCTTTCCAAATCATCTTTGCAGCAAGTGGTGTGTCTCCCTGCTGAGTAAAGGACTGCCTGCTTCATATAAAATAAAGAGAATTGCTTGGTTGTTTTTTTTTTTTTCAAATTCAGATTTTTATATGAATAATCTTTTGAGTTTGGAAATGGTAATTTATGCCATCAAAATGTAGCCTTTTGCTGAGACCCATAGCCCGTTCTCTATTACTCACGAACTTTACAATGGCCTCTCTACCTTTAGGGTGTCTGTTCGGCTTGACTCAACTGGCCAAGTTGCAACAGCCAAGCAGCGAATCATGCTGCCCCTGGTCACTGAGTGTCGCCACGGCCCTAAGAACTAGCCTGGCCACTCTGTGGCCTCATTAGCTAGTAGCACTCTTATATTGTGGTGAGCCTGCTGCCGACCAGTAGTGTACGTGGAGACCTAATCATAGAATTTTGAAGTAGAAGGAACCTTGGAGATCATCTAAAAGACCAAGCTCTCCTCGATACTCGTTTGAGAAAGCAAAAGGGTGGGCAGTTGTGACTTGCTCTGAGGTTACACTCTCGAAATGAATCAAAAAATCCAAAGTGCTTGACTTAATGATTCCAAATTGCTTTTCTCCTCTTTTGAGTCAAGTATGGGGCTGGTTCAGAAGTGGTGAAGGGTGTTTTAGCCCCATTGATAAATGGCAACGAAACACACTTCCTTCTGTAGTGTTTCCGCTAGTTATTCTTGTGGAGTAGAAAAAAGAGAAAACCCTGGTGACCTTTCAGTTAAATATCTGCGGCGAAAATATAATGAATGTGTCCTTAAAGGACGAAAATAGCATCAGAAACATGGACAGGCAACTAAACTTCTGCAGTTCTGCCTTTCTGCCTCTTTTACTGGAACTTTCATATAAAATCCACAATATCTGCAAAACTTCTGAGTAATCTGCAGGGCCGGATCGATCCCACTGCTTAAAACGTAACATCATTTGGTCTGTAATTGTGCGATTCCTTACAGAGAGGCTTTAGTTTTTAGCATTCTCTATCATACTAGAACAATCGCAAAATGAAATTTGATTTTTTTAAAAATCCTTTTTGGCAAGGAGTTGGAAAAAAAGAAAATGAAACAACAATGAAAAGTATTTCAGCAATTCTAAGATGCACTCCTCAACACCACCACACACAGATTTGAAATCCTCTGATAGCAATAATGTGTCGTAGTTTAATTGGGAGCCTTTTATTTTTTTCTTAATGATGCTAAGTAATGGAGTGCCTTATCATCAACGGCATCTTAGAGTCAATGAAGTATAGTAGTTTAAAAAAAAAATGGGTTGCCGACTCTAGGATGAGTTGGGGACATAGGAAATTTATCATATACGTGTCGGGCTGTCAATCTATTTTTCTAACTCACTGTTAAAAAGTGTAAAGCTGCAGTTTGAGCTACCAAATATTGGTTTAATAGCCCTAAGATGTTTTCGTTATGAAAAAGATGACTTTTTCAAAAGAGCACACAAAAGCAATGAACATGAATCAGGATGGAAACAATGGGTCCACACACCTATTCAGACGGTGAACATGTCGCCACCGTGCGTGAATTCTCCCAGGCCTGTGTTGCAGTCACTCATAATGAGGAAATATTAGCATTTCAGTAGAACATTCAATCATGCCTGTGCTCAGAATACAGTTCTTCTACAAATACAGATGTTATCCATTATAAATTCCTGTTTATGAAGGGATGATTGAATATCTACCTACCAGCTCGTAGAATGACATTCTTGTGATTGTTCTTCCCAATAGAAAGTCAATTTTTTTTTTTTCCCCCTGAGGATTATGAATTTAGGTCCAGGTTTAAATGTTTGAAATAACAAATACAATATGTATTTCCTTTTTCTGATCCATGCAGTTAGGCGAGAATAAAATCTCATTTTAATTTCTGAGACTAAACTTGTTTTTTTTTCTTTTTAACACTGAAATGTATTTTATCGAATTCTTCTGAATTATTGAATTTCAAGTGATTCTGCCTTTACCTCATTTGCAACACAGTTTCTATCTTTAAAAGTATGATAGAATACGCTAGAAAGTAGGAACTGGAAAATGAAGTACTTACGTTTATAAAATACTGCTTTAAAAGTTATGTGGGGCAGAAGTTCATAGATCTTTTCTAGAACAGTCGCTTCCCCGACTAAGGAGGCATTTACATTCCAGACTTGGACGACGTCTTCTCGGTCCCGAATGCTGACACTAACTCCTATCACTTCGTCATCTGGGGGGAAAGAAGGAAAAAAAGAAATGAGTGATAATTTCCAACTCAGTCTGATTGTTGCTAAGAATCTAATCGTTTTATCTGAAAGTTACAGATAAGACGGGGAAAAGAAGATGGCACAAGAGAATTTGTGAGAAATAATCGTCTCTACGGGAATCGTTGGGAAAAAAAAGCAAGTTAGTGTACAAAAGCTGCGGCAGTCACAACACATTTATCCAGGGACATAGATAAACAAAGTGTTCTAGCCAAATGCGTTTTCCAGATAAGTCATTTATCCTTTTTAAAGTTACCAAAGTTTTCTGACTATTTCTTACTTTGTTTTGGTGAGATTTCTTTTTCAAATGGGTTGCATAATTCCCTGCTCTCTGCAAGCCAAGTGAACTGAAATGAACTTTTCCTCGATCCCTGGCTGTCTTTGCTGAGAAGAGCAAGAGTTTCTCCTGACTTCCTGCCAAGCTTTCAGAGAGACCTTGAGGTGGTTAGTGCTATCTGCCCCAATACTAACCGGACCCAGACTGCACACCCTACGTTGCTCATCTGCTTTTTGTGGTCTGTCTGTCCACTCCTTGCCTACCGATTCTTCCTGCTATCCGGTGCTTGTCTCTAGCAATCACCCTCTTGTTCTGGGCATAATTCGTGGGCCAGAGAACCAATGCCTATCTGTTAGCACTGTATCGAGTGTAAGTATTTATCTCCTGAGTATGGCTCTGTGATTCTAAGTACTATATTTCATTGAATGGACATTCATTTACCTACACTGATTAATATAGGTTCTTTAAAAAAAAAAAAAAGTGAGATTCCACATTTGGGGCTGCCTTGTAGACAGTTGAGCATCGTGGCTGGATAGTAAGTATACTCTTATATACTCCCTTGTAGCCACTTTGTTTATGCTAATTGGGAGCCAAATAATAATAGTACACACTCCTGGTTTTCTGTGCTCCCAACACAGTAATGGAATAGGGGCAGCTCTTTGCACTTGCACACTCAAAAGATAAGCATTATTGGAATTAGGAAATTTTGCTTTAGTTAATATGCTTTGCTTAATTTGCTAGCTTCTGTAAAGCCAAATATTCATGCCATCGGTTTTTCTGATTGTCTTCTGGAGGTCAAAACATTTTAGTATTAGGATATCATTTAAATGAGAACATACCCAATTTACTCAAATAAGTCATTTTTGGTGCAATAATTCCTTTCTTTCCTCCTGCAGTCTTCCCTTTCCTTTTTCCTCTCATCCTTCTTTGCTTTTTAAATGAATTTGACCCTGGCTAAATGTGTATGACTTGACGCTAAATGACTCCATTTACACAAATGTTCAAAAACAGGCAAAATTAGCTTATGGTGTAAAAAGTTAGTTTGGTGGCCACCTTTGAAAGAAGGGAAGATGAGGGGGCACTCTTGGGGGCTGGTAATGTCCCGGTCCTCTATCTGCATGCTAGCTGCAGGGGTGTGCTTACTTTGTGAGTATTTATCACGTGTGCACTTCTTCTGTATATATGTCACATTCGAACAAAAAGTCCCCTCCCCCCAAAAAAAGTGCCTAATGATGGCTATCCACAGAAACTTATTATACCATCAAGAAAAGAGTTTTTAGGTACAAGTTTCTTATTTTTAAATGTATACTTTAAGAACAGTCTTGCTAGAGCTCAATGTTTTATTCCACGTGAAAAACAAAATCATCAACTAAAGAGGGAAGCTCTGCCGTTGATCGCTTTCAAGAATGGCTGTAGGTTACAGTCACTAGATTAGCCTTTTGGGGAAATGTTCGCATTACCCAGTCTTTCGGTATTGCCTGTTTCTGCGCTATTGGTCAGGGGGTGATGTAATTGATGGACGCTGACTATGCCGAACTGTCAACGTCTCAGTTTGGCGTGGCTTTTGGTGGCTGGGGCACAGTTACCAGCAGGGCACTTTCAGTGTCTTGGTCCAAGGCTGCACCTGTATGCAAAGGCAAATCCACCAGCAAACATGCAATATTCATAAGTAGCATCAGCCAGCACAACCTCAATTATGTCAGGTCACCGGCAGCACGAGACATTAGAGTGGCGGAGGAGCCACTGCCTGAAGCTGATGGAAGCGAGGCCCAGAGAGATCAGCTGGCTCACTTAAAGTGGCAGAGCCAGTCAACAGAAGAGCTTTATGGTTAACAGTCAAAGGTGGGCTCTTTTCCTAACTCAACTACGGAACAACTGGTCTTCTTTACGCGACACTGGCTATTTCTTATGACTTAAGACTATTCTCCCTGGCTCTGGACACAGGAATAATTCATACATAAAATTTCTTCTCCCAAGGGTTTATGTATGTATTTATAATTGTACACAAGATGCACTTCTAGATGTGTATTATCAAGTTGCTAACTACTACCCCCTATTAAAACAGATTTAATGTTCTGCATTAATTAATTAATTTTCTGTGTATTTCTAAGGCAATTTTATCTCTTCAAAGGCTTTGTCTTAAGTGACTAGCAAGTGGCATAAGAAGTAAGCAAAATAAACGTAGGATTCTTGAAACTGCTGGCGAGACGAATTTGACACTTGCCATGGGACGGGGAAGCCCCCTACAGGGGCTCTCAAAGACAGCACCAGCTGAGAAGTCTGAAGGCCAATTGATCAGTATCATTAGCTAAAAAACAAACAAACAAAAAAACCCAAAACTTAACTGAAAGCTGAAGAGGGAATATATGACCCTAATGTTACCTCGGAAGCATTCAGAAAGAACTACCTAAAGAAGAAAACAAAACTCTAAACAGGCCATCACACTCTCCTCTTTGAGTGGTTTCATCCTAAGCACGAGAAAAAACAAGAAGTCCTCCTTGGCCGGGCGCTGTGGCTCACACCTGTAATCCTAGCTCTTGGGAGGCCGAGGCGGGCGGATTGCTCAAGGTCAGGAGTTCGAAACCAGCCTGAGCAAGAGCGAGACCCCGTCTCTACTATAAATAGAAAGAAATTAATTGGCCAACTGATATATATATAAAAAAATTAGCCGGGCATGGTGGCGCATGCCTGTAGTCCCAGCTACTCGGGAGGCTGAGGCAGAAGGATCACTCAAGCCCAGGAGTTTGAGGTTGCTGTGAGCTAGGCTGACGCCATGGCATTCACTCTAGCCTGGACAACAAAGCGAGACTCTGTCTCAAAAAAAAAAAAAAAAAAAAAAAAAAAAAAAAGTCCTCCTAACAGGCTCCTGGAAATGCACTTGGCATTTGCAAATGGCCCCCAAAGGCCAGTCCTGAAGACCTTACGTTTCATCCTCCACTGTGGGATCATGGGTAATGACACTGAGCAGCCACGGTCCTCTCTGGGCAGGGGACCAAGCGAAGACCAAAGGAGAAAGGAAGGGGTAGAGAGGGACAGGAGGGACGAAGGGATCCTGCCTGCCTACCTCTAAGCTTCCCCCTTTGCAAGCCTTGGAACAGATAAAGGAAACCTACTGCAAATTGTGTCAAGAGCCCCACTGATGACAAACTGTTCTTTGCTTTCTGCCTATTTATTTTGGACAGATGGTGGCAGACCCTATTAAGTTGAGCTAGGAGCGGGGAAAATATATATGCATAGATACATACAAATATAATACACACATATGTAAAATATACATATGTACATAGACACACATATCTAACGCTAAACACCACAAACACGTCAAAAAATAAAATTTAAAAAAAAATAAAAATCTGAGCAGCTGCATAGTGACAGAACGAACAGATTCCGCAAGACACAAGCAGGAGCCAAGCAGGCACGGGGCACGACGACCAGAGCTGCGGGCTTCGTTACCTGCCGCGGCGCGATCTGTGAATTGCTCCCCGATAGTTGCTAACAACAACTCTTTCCAAACTGTGGACTGATGTGGGGGAAGAATAAAAAAAAAAAAAAAAAAAAAACCAAAAAAAAACAAAACACATATATATTTTTAGACAATTATCTTCAGGAGCTAGACAAGTCACATCGTCAACGTTGCACGCATGCACTCTCTGTGCCCAGACTCGGACATCTCCAAATCGCAAGTGTAAACGTCTATAAGGGTGGCATATATTTTATTGGCTTATACATAAACTCACACATTTGCAAGGGATCCAAAGTCTCATGGAAGCTGACCTTCAGTAAAACCACTGGTGACATTCAGAAGAGTAGGGAAAAATGCATTCAGAGGACTTAAAAATTTTCAATTGTGGCCGGGCACGGTGGCTCACGCCTGTCATCCTAGCACTCTGGGAGGCCGAGGCGGGCGGGTTGCTCGAGGTCAGGAGTTGGAAACCAGCCTGAGCAAGAGCGAGACCCCGTCTCTACTATAAATAGAAAGAAATTAATTGGCCAACTGATATATATAGAAAAAGTTAGCCGGGCATGGTGGCGCATGCCTGGAGTCCCAGCTACTCGGGAGGCTGAGGCAGGAGGATGGCTTGAGCCCAGGAGTTTGAGGTTGCTGTGAGCGAGGCTGACGCCATGGCACTCACTCTAGCCTGGGCAGCAGAGTGAGACTCTGTCTCAAAAAAAAAAATGTTTTTTCAATTGTTTTGCCTCTCACCCCTTCAAAATGTATAAACTGATTAAATATTTATATATAAGCTGAATGCTATTAGCAAAACCCTTCTCTTCAAAACCCTTTCCTTTTCTTTTCTTTCTTTCTTTCTTTCTTTCTTTCTTTCTTTCTTTCTTTCTTTCTTTCTTTCTTTCTTTCTTTCTTTCTTTCAGCTTATAAAGTACTTCAAAGCTTACACAAGTGAAGAACACCTGAGGACATTTCTTGTTTACTTGATACTAGAGGCGTGGAAAATTCCATGCACCTGAGGCAGATTGTTTACACCGGGCGACAACACCGGGCGACAGAACTTTGTGCGTGAATGTGTGCAGTTTCCCTGGAAGAATGAGTACCTGCTCTGGGCTACCTCCTACCAACACTGGAGTTCCTTCTACTCAAGATCTACTAAAGCCATCCAGCAGATAGCCAGAATCCACTCACAGCTTACTGGGGGCCTAAAAGGTCTTCCAGTTATTCCCTTTGGAAAGTTCTCGGTCCCATTTATCGTCCTTGCCATGGTCCACGGGCGCCAAAGTCTCCCAGAACTGGGCTGGAACCCTGAGAGGCTGCTGATGATCTGTACTCAAGTGCATTGTCAGGCCCTCTGAGCTGCGGTTTCTTTAGGGAACAAGAAATGACAACAGGGCTGACCTCCCGGGGTTGCCGAGACTATGCAATGAGTCAATGAACACATTCAAAGTCAGGGGTCCTCAAACTTTTTCAACAGGGGGCCAGTTCACTGTCCCTCAGACCATTGGAGAGTGCCCACTGTGGGCCCGGGACAGGTCGGCTGCTAAGCAGGACAGGCAGCGGTGGCAAAAACACTCCGAGGGCCAGATCAATGTGCTAGGCGGCCCGTACGTGGCCTGCGGGCCGTAGTTTGAGGACGCCTGTTCAAAGTGCTCAGCACAACGATTTCAATGGAAGGGCTCAAGATTTAAGATCTACCCCACAAATAGCTACATGTTTGCTGTATGTCGGGCGCTCAGAACACATTAACTATTAATACAGGAATAGTGTTTATTGTTTGTCCTGATGAGCTTAAGCAGCCCAGCTGAATTTTTAACCAAGGCCAGGGCAGGTAAATAGGGGACTGAAATGGGGCCTCTCATCCTCAACGAGGTTCTTCTTTTCTATTTTCTAGACCCTCCCTTCTGGCCTTCTGTTCTACTAGCCTTCTATCTAGAAATCATCGTTTCTGTTGTCCATCTGTCCAACCACAGTTCTTCACGCTGTTAATGATAAAAGTTGAGAGTGGGAAGAGGAGTCAGGGCTAAGGAGACCTAAATCGCCTTCTTTCAATTCAGACAAGCTTGACCCACAAGACTCCCTCCGGTCGACGATTAAGAGTAGGCTGAGCTGCGTGGGATGAGAGAACTTCTACGATCTTCGAAGTATGACTGTTGGTGACCGAGCGTGGCCACGTGGGCCAACACGGAGAGAAAGGACAGAACTGCCTCTCAGCCAGTTTTCAATGAATGTTGACGCCATGACTACATCTATTAGAGTTCAAGGTCTAGTGTGAGTAAACGAAGAACATGAATAGGCAAAAAGCATTCTTCGTGAAATTAAAAATAAATAAATAAATAAAAACCCTTGCATTTTCTCACTCCCTGATATTCTCTGCTCTCTCTCTTTTTTTTTAGAGGGGGTGAATGGAGGGACTTCATGGGCCTTGCTCGGTTTGCTATTTGCTCCCCTGGTATCTTTGATCATGCATGCCAAATAACAGTCAAATCTGGGAGCTACACATCTTGACTAAGAGTTTGCGCCTTTGACAAATAAATCTGGTCTTATCTTTAGGTGTGTGCTTGTGGAGAAATGACTCCAGCTCCAACATATGGGTCCCTGGAGACATTTCAATTCTTCGAGCTTATGCACATGAAAGAAACCATGAAGAGGTGAGAATGGGTAGCATTTCCCCTTCTTCCATTTTTCAAAGATTTTTGGTTTCCCAGGGCTTAAATCAGGGGTCCTCAAACTACGGCCGGAGGGCCACATGCGGGCCACCTAGCACATTGATCCGGCCCTCTGGGTGTTTTTGCTGCCGCTGCCTGTCCTGCTTAGCAGCCGACTCATCCGGGGCCCACAGTGGCACTCTCCAACGGTCTGAGGGACAGCGAACTGGCCCCCTGTTTAAAAAGTTTGAGGACTCCTGGCTTAAATGATTTGAATGGTCACTCTTCTTTCCAGTCACTATGATGGATGAAAGTCCACTCCTGGGAAATTCGGCATTTCTGAGGCTTGGCCACTACAAACAGATCGTCACACCGACCGGATTCTCACCGGCTCCAGAAGGAGGCTGGGCATCGTGGCTCGTGAAACCCTAACGAGCAATGGGACGCAGGCCACCCCATTCCCCACGCCATGGTCATTCTCGGCACTGCCTTTGTTCCCCAGGGGAGGAGGGACGAGCCTTTGCTGGGAAGGATCCCGCTTCCTACTGCGCAAAACCAGCTTGCACGTGTTAGTTGTGGCTGGCAGGGCAATGACGGCCACCAAGATAATCCATCAGCCTTTCTGTACAGTCTGCAGGCGTTGCCTCTTGCAGACCACACGATGCAATTGCACGGTCACACCGTTTCTATAGGGAAGCACAAGGCTACATTTTCAGGGTGACAGTGTGGGGCAGAAAATCAGCAAGGTCAGAAGGGAATTTCCCTCCACCCAGGCGTGTCTGGGAGACCACCAGGTAGGTAGGCCGTGTGCAAAGCACCATATGCCCGTCACAGGCAGTCAGTCAGTCCACAAACAATCCCAGGCTTAGCCAGTCCCCGAAAAGGGTCAGAAGAAACCTACCGTGCTGTCTTTGGGAACTTTCATCTTCCATACGCCACCCTTTGCATTGCTCTCCTCTTCCCTGGATCAAAGACCAACGTTGAAAGTTATACTCAAGGATTAAGAGGTTCTATGTACGTTTAGATTGAGTATTTCGTCGTAAAAAGAGAAACGATGGGGGCATTTTCCAATAAACTCTCCCCCCCCCCGTCCTTTTATTGGAAAGAGAAGCAGATGAAAGGAAAAGGAAAGGGTTAGGGCCCAGGAGGGATGAGAGTGGAATTCAGCAGCGACCCGGGGAAGGCTGGTGGATGGGGCACCAGTCCTCATCCGCGAGGAGGTGGCCTTGACGGGTTGGTGGCCTCGGCTCTCCGGGGATGGACAATCTCTATGACTGTTTCCCGTGTGAAAAGTCCTGTGCACTGCAGTGACCCTGACCCGTTTGTGACAGGGTCTCGTTGGATTCTCATAGCAATCTTGTGTCACAGGCCTAATGAGTGACACCTGCTGTGTCCCCCTCTTTAATATCTGCTCCCTCTCTGGTAGGGGCACCTCAACTCGCCCTTGAGGAGCCACCTGTCCCCGACTCTTACGTCACACTCACTCAGACAGGGTTGATTGCACCCCCCGGTTGCAGAGATGAGCTCATGACCCGGGTCTGCTGTCAGAATATTGCCCTTTCCTTGTCTCTGGGACCCTCTGGGGAGGACCAGCAAATGCTGACATTGCTAAACTTGCAAGGGGCAAGACCGGAACTAGTGAAGGCCATTTTGCTACCCCAAAGAAGAGAGAAAATTAAATCTAAAAATTAAACCAATGCAGAAGGAAACAAAGCAAATCCGATGGAGAGCGCCAGATTCCTGATAACATCTGAGCTCCCGGATCTGCTGGAAATCCCAGTGAACTTCTCAGTTACAGGTTCAAAAAAAAAAAAATCCATTTTTTGCTCAAATTAGGTTTCTGTCATTTGCTAGCAAAGGAGCTGAAATACATGACCATTTTATTAATGAGTAAATAAATCGGAAAGGCTGAATGACATGACATAAGGATCTACTACTCATTGGGACTCCGGTCTGGGCAAACCAACGTGCTATCCACCCCTCCCATTGCTACAGCAAGCTATCAAAGAAGGGGAACAGTAGAACACTCCCTCCCAGACCCTGGGCCATGATCGGTATCACAGACTTTCCTTGGGGTCCATGCGACAGACAGTCTCGGGGGACAGGATCTTTTATGAGGTCCACAACAGTTTCCCTCCCACCTTGGCCTCAAGTTACACATAGACACTTACCAAAGCGGTCGCCTCTCTCCTCTCATTAAGTGATAACTACATCTCAAAGGCAGGCTAGTCACCGGAGGGATATTATTGTACACACTCCAGAATATCTTTAAAAAGAAAAACACTTTGTTTAATACAGCCAGGATTGATTTACTATGCTGCTGGATTATAAAAGTAACGCATTAAAGAAAATAACTTGATACTCATTAAGTTTTATCCATTCAAAATAGATTTTTTTTTCCCCCTCAGTATCACTTTTAACGTTCTGCTAGAAAATGTAATATAACAGTAAAGAATGTCCCTTGCTGAGCTGGGTGTGTGCCTTGTAGTCCCAGCTATGTGGGAGGCTGAGGCAGGAGGATCGCCCCCGAGCCCAGGAGTTCAAGGTCGCGGTGCGCAATGGTTGCACCTGTGAATAGCCACCACACTTCAGCCTGGGCAACATAGCGAGACCCTGTCTCTAAAAAAAAAAAAGAAAAGAAAAGAAAAAAAAGTTCCTGTTCCTTGTGGTTGTCTGCCAAGTTCTTTGTTTCTGGAAGCTACGGTTATTAAGCCAACATTCTTTTTTTTTTTTTTTTTTTTTTGAGACAGAGTCTCGCTTTGTTGTCCAGGCTAGAGTGAGTGCCGTGGCGTCAGCCTAGCTCACAGCAACCTCCAACTCCTGGGCTCAAGCGATCCTCCTGCCTCAGCCTCCCGAGTAGCTGGGACTACAGGCATGCGCCACCATGCCCGGCTAATTTTTTTATATATATATCAGTTGGCCAATTAATTTCTTTCTATTTATAGTAGAGACGGGGTCTCGCTCTTGCTCAGGCTGGTTTTGAACTCCTGACCTTGAGCAATCCGCCCGCCTCGGCCTCCCAAGAGCTAGGATTACAGGCGTGAGCCACTGCGCCCGGCCTAAGCCAACATTCTTATGTAACGTGTCTATACATAAAGCTGGAAAGGATCTTACTAATGATTTTTGGGCCAGGTACATGGTATCGAATAAAGCCTTCAGGACTGCATATCTGCATTGAACCTTATTTCCTTATAACAGACTCTGTCTTGTCGCTAAGCCCGGAAGGAGTCTGCGGTGCTTTGGCTTGGGGGCAGGGGTGAAGGCGGAGCCCGAGGGGAACCACCTCAGGCACTCTGTCTTCCTTCCTTTCCTGTCCTAGATGCAGCAGGGAACAGCTCAGCTGCTGAAGCCACTTCTGAGCTAGCTGCCCGTGATACAAGGTGTGTATCCGCACGCCTGTGTCCTAAAACTCACATGTTGAAACCCTAACTTTCCTACTGGGACGAGATTAGCAGGTGAGGCATTTGGGAGGTAATTAGGTCATGAGGGTAGGGCCACCGTGACAGGGTTAGTGTCCTCATCAGAAGAGGGAGAAAGCGAACCCTCTCTTCACCACATCGGGATACAAGGAGAAGGCGGCCGTCTGTTAACCGGGAAGAGAGCCCTCTCCACGCCTGCTCATGCCAGGCCCATGGTCTTGGACTTCCAGCCCCCAGAACCGTGAGGAGCGAAGGGTTGCTGTATAAGCTGCCCGGTTTACGGTGTTCTGCTATAGTGGCCTGAACTAAGACACAGGGTAATTGGCAAACAGAAATAGATTACATAAAAATAATAAAGTCACAGTAATAAAAACAGTAATGGTACCACCAAGTGATATTGAGCTATTCTGTGTTCTAGGCTTTGTTCTGTGAACTTTTGACATGTTTATGTAATTTATCCTGATGACAACCCCATGAGGAGACATGACTACTATCTTTGTTTTATGGATAAGGAAACCAAGGCAGACACTAACCTGCCCAAGAATCGCTGTTTGGTATGACCATCAGGATTAGGATGAAGATCCAGGCTATGAAGACGAAAACGCATCCTGGTTTGTTTGGAATGGGTAGTAGAATGACTATGCTATGAATTCTAGGCGTAGAATTATTGTGCAAACAAGAAATAGCTTTCTGTGCGGGGAGGTACATACAGGGTGATTACCTGGGCCTCCTAGTGGGTCTGAGAAAAACAGTAAAAGCAACAGAGCAATTAGAAAAATGAATCCTAGGACCTCAAGAATTGAGTCGCATGGGTGGAATGGAATTTTTTTTTAATCTATGTTAATGATAACTCCTGATGGGTTGTTCAAAACTGTTCTATGTAAAAAAATAAAATAAAATAAAGCTGAATTAATTGCAAAGGTGGCAGTGATGAATTGTAAGATAAAACTGAAGGCAAAAAAAAATTCCCTGATGGTAGATTTATTAATTGAGAATCCACCTTGCCTCCCTCCTACTAAAATGGTGCTAGTACAGGGAGGAGCTGAAAGTAGATTTGTAATAACAGTAGCTCCTCAAACAGATATCTGTTCTTACAAAGACACCTATCTTGTAAGTGCTTTGCTCTTAGTGCAAATAATATTACGCCAATATTTTAGTTTCTGTTTGTGGTGTGAGTGTGAATACGTAGAGCTGGAATTGCAGCCCAGACGAATGGATTCCAAAATCCCTGTTCTTAGCCACTCATCTATTTTCTTTGATGCTGTTACTACATGTTTTAGGCATATATTCCTCCAATCTTGGAAGCCATAGGCCAGGTCAAGGAGCCACAGAAGAGGGGCAACTGTTGAAGATGTTTTCCCACCAGTAAGATGCCCTGAGCTCCTCCGAGTCTGGTGGCTGTCTTCACTCCAGCCTGTGACCCCTGCTCTGATGTGGCAATGACCTTCCTGGAATTTATGGACAAAATGATGCCACAATGAAGACCCTGGATGAACCAACAGGACTTCGGTTCTGGCAAACTTCAAGTCTACTAAAAGGCAGCCCAAACCAAAGTTTCTGCCCCCAGAACTCTGCCAAAGTTCCCAAATCCTGACTTTTTACCTAGCATTTGAAGCACCTTGAAAAAAATATATACAAAAAATGCTTCTTCCATTCCAAGCAGAAGAAAAACACTCTAAGGATCGTAGCTTTAGAAGCTTCTCTTGAAAGCAAAAACAGACAACCGATTTCGTTTGTCTTGGCAGGTCTAACAGGAAGAGACTGAAGCCCAAGAAGATAAAATGATAGACTAACTCTGAGTTGGGATATTTATTAAAGCCTATATTTGTACATTTGTGCACGAACACAAAATGCCAGCAAAATATCCAGTGGCGCCATTGAAAAGAGTCCCATTTAAAAAGTACAGGGCATTAAATCAGTTTCCTTGTTGCAAACCTCATCCAACACATAGTATATCTGTTAAGTATGTCTGACCATGCAATAGCTGGTGGAAGGATCTAGCACCATTCAGCTCCCTAGACCCTCCCCTCTCTCATGGAAGTGGAAGGCTTGTTACAGTGGAAGCTTGATAATTCATGATTAAACTCTTATCTTTTTTTCATTGCAATGCCTAAATTTTACTATAGATAAAAACTTGCAAATAGGTTTGAAAAGCCATTAGGCTTATAATTAATTCAATTTGGCCTGCACATAGAGGATTGCAATGAAAGTAAAACCAAGCACAGTGTTTATTAATGATGGTTAAGTGCTCTTTTCAAAACCCTAACCACCACCCGATGACGAGGAGAGGTATTCTATGAATGTTGGGCACCGTTCATGCAGTGGACGGTTTGTGACCGCCGGGTGCAGAGCACTGTGACAAGCCCTTGGGGAGAATTGAGCTGAATGTGGGAGGGTCGGGCTTTGACCACAGGAGCCCACTCCTTGGGTTCTCAAGCGCCAGTCTGGCACCCCTCCTTGAGGAAGTGAGGCAGGGCAGACACTCGTCCAGTAGCGTCTAACACCCACATCTAAGACCTAAGTCTGCAGGATTATTTTCACCGGCAAGAAAATCTTGACACCTAAGTTGCCTCCTCTGTAGAAGGAGTGTGATATAGTGATTTTGTTTGAAAATTTAATGATTAAATGGGCCAGCTGCAGTGGCTCATGCCTGTAATTCTCGTCCTCTGGGAGGCCGAGGTGGGAGGATCGCTCAAGGTCAGAAGTTCGAAACCAGCCTGAGCAAGAGCGAGACCTCGCCCGGTCTCTACTAAAAATAGAAAGAAATTAATTGGCCAACTAAAAATATATAGAAAAAATTAGCCGGGCATGGTGGCGCATGCCTGTAGTCCCAGCTACTCGGGAGACTGAGGCAGGAGGATTGCTTGAGCCCAGGAGTTAGAGGTTGCTGCGAGCTAGGCTGATGGCACGGCACTCTAGTCTGGGTAACAGAGTGACACTCTTGTCTCAAAAGAAAAAAAATTAATGATTAAATGCTAAGTGGAAGCACTTGTTCGGCCTGAAGTAAGGAAGCAAAATGTGATTAGACTTGTTAACTACAGTGACCAACAAATCCTCGTCTACGAGTTCAGACTGGAGCAATTATGCCCCACCTGACCACCTTTTGCCAAATAGATAATCATTCACTATCAGAAAAACTGGCAAATTTCCTCCTCAATTTCCTACTAGAATGTTCTAAAGAAAAAGAAAATAGAAAAGAACCTACTTGAAAATTCTTGGGAAGAAAAGATGCCATGTATTGACAGACAACAAAATGATACATTTGTTTTGTTAAAAAAAAAAATAAAAAGCCACCAGCAGATACACCAAGACTTCTTCCAAGGGTTGTAGCATGTATAGTAGGAGAGTCTTTTCGAAATAGTGAACAAAAATATTTTTGATCGTTAGAGATTTCTAGCTGCCTACAGCTTGGCGCCAACTGAATCAACGGCACTCACGGGCAGGACAGACAGCGATCCGACAGAGTGGGCAACCGGAGAGCTTCGTGGATGCTTTTAACTCACAGTAGACACAAAGGCTGAAAGCAAAGTGCTTCTGATTTACGAGAGCCGGGCACTGCTTGGGAGAGAAATGGGCTTTGCTTTGAATTCCAAAAGGGCTTGACTCAAAGAAAGAGCTAAAGTTTGGAGTTCTGATCCTAAAGTAGACGAGATGCTTGTTAGGAAGTGAGGGCCACTTCCCACCACATATGATGTCAGTTACTATAATGCAGACTCTGAGGTGGGAAGTTAAAAGCTTGGAGAGGAGAGAAGAGGAGGGGAGGGGAGGGGAGGGGAGGAGGGGAGGAGGGGAGGAGGGGAGGGGAGGAGGGGAGGGGAGGGGAGGGGGGGAGGGGAGGAGAGGAGAGGAGAGGAGAGGAGAGGGGAGGAGAGGGGGGGAGGGGACAGGAGAGGAGAGGAGAGGGGGGAGGGGAGAGGAGAGGAGAGGAGAGGAGAGGAGAGGAGAGGAGAGGAGAGGAGAGGAGAGGAGAGGAGAGGAGAGGAGAGGAGAGGAGAGGAGAGGAGAGGAGAGGAGAGGGAGTCGGGTTCAAACCTGGAGAGGATGGGAGAGAGCCCTGCAGAAGCTCCGCGACACCTAGCGCAGCGCCTGCTTCCCCTATACCGCCCGTGGGCTGCAAGAATCCTATGGAAGACCTTCACCTCTGCGGTGCCGAGCAGCACACAGCCTGGTCTGAGGACAGCTGGGGGGCTGGGAGGGGTGGTTCTTGCTGGACAGGCCGGTCACAGCCTTACAAAGCTCCCCTTGTTCTTGTGGGATGTGGGGAAGGCAGCCAACATTTCCGAAGCCACAACTTGGAGCACGAAATTGCTAGAAAGCCTGTGGACAGTAAAACCCGGGTCCGGATGATGCGCGTGTACACGGTAGGGGTCTTATGACATGAGGTTATGGCAGGGCCACCGACGGTGGGCACAGCCCGAAGATCGGATGGGATCAGGTGTCTTTTTGCAAAGGCCAGTCCGTGCACGGAAGGGGAAGAGGGCATTTTCCCCAAGAGATCCTTGAACTACTGGAAGAGACCATGTTTTAATCGATAAGATTAAACCTCACCCCGCTCACCCCAATCAACACACACACACACAAGGACCTCCACTGCCATGAGCAAACATGGAGGCCCCCAAGCAACTAGACTCCAGTTGTGGTTCTGCATAGCTGTGTTGTGACTACAGATGCCATTATACATATAATGAATAAATTAAATGATGGCTAAAGAATCCTGTTGTACCTATTAAAAAGTGGACAAATGACTTGAACAGAAACTTTTCTAAAGAAGACAGAAGAATGGCCAACAAACATATGAAAAAATGCTCAACATCTCTAATCATCCGGGAAATGCAAATCAAAACCACAATGAGATATCACTTAACCCCAGTGAGAATGGCCTTTATCAAAAAGTCTCCGAACAATAAATGCTGGCGTGGATGCGGAGAGAGAGGAACACTCCTACACTGCTGGTGGGACTGCAAACTAGTTCAACCTCTGTGGAAAGCAATATGGAGATACCTTAAAGCGATACAAGTGAATCTACCATTTGATCCAGCAATCCCATTGCTGGGCATCTACCCAAAAGATCCAATGACACTCTACAAAAAAGACACCTGCACTCGAATGTTTATAGCAGCACAATTCATAATCACAAGGCTGTGGAAACAGCCCAAGTGTCCATCAATCCAAGAATGGATTAATAAAATGTGGTATATGTATACCATGGAGTACTATTCAGCTCTAAGAAACAACGGTGACATAGAACATCTTATATTTTCCTGGTTAGAGCTGGAACCCATACTATTAAGTGAAGTTTCCCAAGAATGGAAAAACAAGCACCACATGTACTTACCAGCAAATTGGTATTAACTGAGCAGCACCTAAGTGGTCACATAGGTACTGCAGTAATAGGGTATTGGGCAGGTGGGAGGGGGAGGGGGCGGGTATAGACATACATAATGAGTGAGATGTGCACCATCTGGGGGATGGTCATGCTGGAGACTCAGACTTGTGGGGGGAGGGGGGGAAAGGGCATTTATTGAAACCTTAAAATCTGTACCCCCATAATATGCTGAAAAAAAAAAAAAGAACCCTGTTGTACTTGGTATTGAATCAGTGCTAGACAGAGCTATGAAGCAGACCTGGCTTCAGCCAGAGTAGCAAGTACGTGGGATTAATCTTTCCATCAGCCTGCTTTATCAATACTGACCTATAAAACTTCTCCTTCTGAAAGAACAGCCCTCTTTTCCCAAGGGTTTGGAAAGCAATCTGTGGCCCTAACTTAATGACCCATAAGGGCCACCAACTCCACAGTCAGGTGACTTGACCTGGTAAGGGATGAAGTCCTGATGGCAGTGACAGTACATAAATGACTTTGGCACATGCGGGAAGAACATTCTCTTAGCTCTAATCGATTATATATATCGTTTATGAAGACCTTCTGTTTATGGGAAATGATGCTGAATTTCCATTTATAGAAGAAATATGAAGTTTCTGTTTTCCGTAAATTTAAGCAAAAAGTCAGTTGATGGGAAATACCGGGTAGAACACAGCTGGACAAGTGTGGGAACATCTCAAAGGTGATAAATCAAATTACTGAGGTTTGGGGGGGGAGAGTTCTGTACAGGAATGAGTTTTTAGGGGTGCAATTTTTAGTCTGGTAAGGCTGAAAGAAACTGGGGACAAGGCAGCCCTGCCTTGCAAATCACATCTGGCGGGTAGCTCTTCGTTCTCCAGCAGGTAAGATGGGGCTTGTTCGAAAGCCGTGTTCTGTTCTGTGCTGCAGCCAGTGAGGGTGCAAAAACACAAGAGAAATGAGGAAAATCTGAACACGTTCATGAAAGAGTAAAAGGAAGCAATAAGCATCTGGAAAGCAACCCTACACGAAAAATGGAATTTTCCACAAAAGGCAGGAAAGTGGGAGAGAAATTTAATTCCAGGCAGAGAGAATTATTGTTGGCCGTGATGACAGTGTCCTGGGCAGAGGTCACTGGGTCCCTTGGAGGCTGTGCCTCCTCCACTGCTCAGCTGGGGGTGACAGAAAGAGCACTGAACTACAAGTGGAGGAAGTTCCAGTCCCAGGGACATGGCATGATTGGCTGTTTGGGCCACTTACCTCCCAGCCTCAGTCTCCCTACCTGTTAAATGGGAATAACCAAAACGGGCCTCGGGGTATAAAAATACACGCTATGTCTTTAGGTAAGGTAGTCATTAATAACACATAATTCTTTTCATCCAAACACATATGGAGCAAGAGCACATACGTGATTAGGGAGGCAGTGTTTTGAGTGCTGACAGTGAGAAAGAATCAACCTACAGTCACAGAAGAAAGAGACAGTGAGACACAAGCATGGCCTCAAATGACTTTGAAGTCAGCGCCCCAGCTAGTTCTTAAATACTAAGGACACTCACGGGCCGAGGACCCAAAAGGCATTGGTAAGTAAATATGTTTTCATAAGCAGAGGTATCAGCGGTGGTGTGAGCCAGGGTATGACTGTTTGAAATAAATAATCTAGAAACAATCTAGAAATAATAATAATATAATATATTACATATATATATATATATTAATATAATATATTATATATTTATATAATATAATAAAAATAATCTAGAAACGAATAAATCATCTAGAGGTATCCAGTGTTCTGATATAAAATATGACAAAAGAAATTATAAAAAGATGGCCCAATAGAAGGAGGCAAAGGCTGGCAGACCAGCTACCCTTATCATTGGGTACTCACTATGTGTGTTTTACTCCACTGAACCATTTCAGTCCCAGAACGGCACGATAAAGCCACCACCACGATCATTCTCATTTTATAAATGAGTAACCTGAGACACAGAGAGGTTGAGTGGTTTGTCTGAGCTAGTAAGGGCCAGACAATACAAACCCAGGCAGCGTGACCTTAGCCAGTCAAGTAATGGAGCTGAGGGATGGAATCCAGTAACACTTTAGTATAAGCTGGCAACATCTGAGGGCTTAGTAAGTACCCGGCACTACTAAGAACCATGCACAATCTTGTTTAACCCTCACCCAACCTTAGGGAGCAGGTGCTATTGGAACCTCAGTTTTGTAGATGGGGAACCGAGGGGAACAGGGACATCAGAGAGAGGAACTTCCTGACCACTCAGAGCAGTGCTTCTCAACCTCTTTCATTCACTCTCCCCCCACCCCACCCTGAAAAAGCACTTTTCCTAATCACCCATGATGACGATTTAATACCACAGAGAGACTGTGTATCTGTTTATTGGGCTGTGTGTTCAGTCTGTGCTTTGTACATAAAAACGGTAAGGTGTATTCACTGACTGCCCCCCAAAAATCACTTTTTGCCCCCACTGAGAACATGTAGTCTCTGGCTTAACGAATCCTTACGTAAGCAGTCTACTGTGACCCAGGAAAGTGATTCGTTTATTCATTTCTCATTTATTCATTCAATCCTTCAATTTACTGAGTGAAAGAGACTAGACTCGACAGGAGTGCAGTGTTGTGTGACTCCATGAATACAAAGTTCAATAGTGGACACACACATATGGTGACAGAAATCAGAACAGTGGTGGCTCCGGGGGCTGGGGTGAGGTTGTCTGGAAGGGGCATGAAGAAACTTCTGGTATGAGAGAAAGTGTTTTTTTTTTTTTTTTTTATCATGATCTGACTGATGGTTATGTGTGTGTATACCTTAGTCAAAGTTTATGCTTAAGAAATCTGCATTTTATGGCCGGGCGCGATGGCTCACGCCTGTAATCCTGGCACTCTGGGAGGCTGAGGTGGGAGGATCGTTTGAGCTCAGGAGTTGGAGACCGGCTTGAGCAAGAGCGAGACCCTGTCTCTACTAAAAATAGAAAGACATGAGCTGAACAACTAAAAATATATGGAAAACATTAGCTGGGCACAGTGGTGCATGCCTGTAGTCCCAGCTACTTGGGAGGCTGAGGCAGGAGGATCGCTTGAGGCCAGGAGTTGCAGGTTGCTGTGAGCTAGGCTGACGCCACGGCACTCACTCTAGCCTGGGCAACAAAGTGAGACTCTGTCTCAAAAAAAAAAAAAAAAAAAAATAGAAAAAAGAAAAAATTAGCCAGGCATGGTGGCACATGCCTGTAGTCCCAGCTACTCGGGAGGCTGAGGCAGGAGGATCGCTTGAGCCCAGGAGTTTGAGGTTGCTGTGAGCTAGGCTGACACCACGGCACTCCAGCCTGAGCAACAGAGTGAGACTGTGTCTCAAAAGAAAAAAAAAATGCTGAAAAAAATAAATCTGCATTTTTTTGGTATATAAATCATATTCCAGGGGGATGGTCATGCTGGAGACTCAGACTTGTGGGGGGAGGGGGGGAAATGGGCATTTATTGAAACCTTAAAATCTGTAACCCCATAATATGCCGAAATTAAAAAAAAAATTATATTCCACTAAAGTATAGGATTTTTTTTTTAACTGTTTGATTTTTTTTTTTTTTTACTCTATTCATTTTTTTTCTTGTCATAAAAATAGTTGATTTCTATTCATTGCATTTGGACTCAGGGCGCCGAGATGCCAGTCAGAGGCAAACAGCACCCACCTACAGGCAGGAAGCATGGTTTTCCAGAAAGTATTTCCCAGCGTGTGCCTGGCCGGGGGGCTTTCAACGGACGCCTGAAGACCCCCACAAGCTGCTGCATCTGAAGGCCCAACCAAACGCTCAGCGTGGCTGCGTGGGCTCGGGAAAGCCATGCCAGCCCCTCCATCTGGCTTCACCAACGTGTGCCCTGGACCCCACGCTCCCGTGACCCCATGTCACAGGGGACTAGAAGAAGTCTAGAGAGGACCTAAAAGCCATGCCATGAGAACAGACCTTCCAACCAAGTGCTCTGGGGATTTCTGAGACGGCCGCTGGGAAGAGGCAACAAAAGTCCACGGACTCGCAGGAGGGAAGAAGGAAGGGGACTCCCAGACTCTGAGAGCAGTTAGTTACTTCTCTGGACGGTGGCCCACGGCTGTCTCTCGGCGCTGCCTGGGCTTGGCACTGAATGATTGCCAGCAGGGACGCTGTTGCCTGCTTCCCACGGGCTTAGGTTATTTTCCCAACTAGATCGCAATGGCCCGTGGGCAGTGCTGTGTCCCTCTGTGGCCACAAGCTGTGCCTCACCGTCAGATTCCTGGGATTGTGTAAGTATGAATGCCAGTTTTTTTTCTTTTTGAACCAGATCCTGGGAGCAGGGTTTGAAAACATGGATCTCTGTGCTACTTCTGCTTGTGAGAGACAACCTAGGTGCCAGTCTATTGGAATTTCTAAGAAGTTAAGAGATTTAGGGGCATACAACAGGAAAACTATTTAAAAGCTGTCCCTTCTAGAAAATGTATGGTCAATGTAACCCTGAAGTAGCCTTAAAAGCCTTGTCCTAACTGTACCAGTGTATTCAACTAGAAGAAGGGAGAAACTTGATAGATTTTGCTTTGGAAGAAAATAGAAACACGATCAAGCAAATCCATCAGTTTTTTCTTTTGCATATTCACCCTCAGAGCTGGACAGAGAAAGAACGAACAGAACTAAGAACTGACATTTGTTGAGAACCTGCTGTATTTATTAGGTGTTCTACTAAGCAAGGAATAAGCATTATCTTATTCAATCCTCATAGTACCCCACGCTGGTAGGTGCCATCATTGCACCAATTTTACAGAAACGAAAGGGGTTGGTATACGCCTGGTTTGGAGGATGGAATTGGAAGATGGAGTAGGAAACCCAGGTGAGACCCTCCTCTTTCATGCTCAACGCTATCTTTCTCTCCCTGGGTGACCTCTAAACCCTCATTAATAACTACAGGGCAGTGTCACTGTGTGTCACTGCGTGTCACAGATGAGAACAGAGGCACAGAGAGGGGAACGGCAGGGCTGCAGTTTGGACAGGGACACGGAAACATGTCTTGAAAATCTTCACTCTTAGCAGTCTGCTCCTCGTGCAGGTCTATGCGAGGTCTGAGCAGCCGACTGAGTTTTAGCAGGTTGCCAAGACAAGAGCAGGCCACCCGAGCGTGTGCATGGCTGGCATCTGGGGCTGGACTTGGTCAAGGGTGGCAGCACCAAAATGCACCAGGGGAGCTGACTCCCGAGCAGGACCCTGGGCAGGGGCCACCAGCACGGTGGCCATTTTCCAGTTGGATGTTTAAGTGTCCAACATACATTAAATACCATGTTAACCCGGTTCTCCCCTTCCTTGAGCTCACCTGCACTGTCTGCACCGTGTAGATCTTCTTCAGATTTGACGCGCACTGAGCTGCGGTGGCACCAGGCAGGGACCTAAGCAAACAGAAGCGAAAGAACAAAGACACAAACCAAACGAGCAGTCAGTGTTCGCTAAATAGTCCGTAATATAATTCTACTGAGCTTAATAAAAAAAAAAAAATAATAATCAGGTCTCAAAGCTGAGAACTGCCAATTTCTGGGATGCTAGTTCGAATTTAAAATGCGAAATTCCCACTTTATGAAGTCATGTGTTTGCTTCCCCTAAAATAAATCAGCATATTTATTCTGTGGAAATGTAATTAAAAAAAAAAAGTTAAAGTATGTAAAAAAGGGTACTAGAAACTTTATAATCGTATTTTTAAAAATACCCAAATAACCTAGTAATAACCAAGCATTTTGTCTAGGATTTCAGATAACTGCCTATTGTACAGACGGCAATGAAGGTGCAGCGTCCTGACCTGGGGCTATGTTTGAAAACGTGTTAGTGCCCTTCTGGTAAAGAGGTACTCTTCAGAAACAAAGTGACCATTGCCTGCTTTAAGAAAACATTACTAAAAGTCACTTTTGATGTCCTCTGAATTTGCACGTGTTTCCAAAACCCTCGCCTTTGAAAAGTCCTTTGTTATTTTCTAAAGTTCTGATTTAATCAGCTCTGCTGAACTTCACGGTTGCAATGCATTCATGTTTAGTTTGCTATATGTTCCACTAGATGGCAACATACTACAGGTTTAGTCACCAGAAATGCAATTTAACTGGCTTTACCAAGCACTGGGGTTAAAATGAATGACAAGGTCTCATCAGACCTTTGGAACTAAAACTCTTAATGCCTATCTCCTTTTCTTTCTCCCTAGCATGAATTAGCAGTTTGTGCTCAAGAATGTTGAGGTCCAGTTATAGCAAGCCTAAGATGATATTTCAGCCCAGTGTGGTGGCACACGCCTACATGTCCAGCTACTCAGGAGTCCGGGGCAGGAGGACTGCTTGAGCCCAAGAGGTTAAGACCAACCTGAGCAACAGAGCGAAGGCCCATCTCCAAAGATATTTCACCATACAAAGAATGCTCAAGAGCTCCACTTATGGTTGTTAGTGAGAAGTAAGAGGCTTGCTGAGAAGAGAGAGTACCCATTGCAACTGACCCACTAGGACCTAGAGCCTATAAAAGCGACTGTCCCCCAGGGACCCTCGCCATGTTGCAGTTTCTGGGCAGGTGTTAGACCACCACACACTAGAGATGTGCACAAAATTCCTCTTAGCTCAGGGGCAGAGGGGATGGTAAAGACCCACGCCTGCTGAGGGCAAGCACAGCAGGCTCATGAACTATGAACCCGCAAAGGCTCCCTAGGTATGGAGCCTAAATATCAAAAATGCATTGCTGAATAGAGTTCCCTTATCAGAAGGTCAGGAAGGAAGCACAATGATAGGCTCGTTTGGGAACAAACGAGGGATCCCCACTGGCAAGTGAAGTCTCATAAAGAAATCTACCCTAAAGCACGGAGTTCCCAACTCTATTTTGTCCAGCAAAATGAATCCGATGGCGACGTGGTTTTAACAAAAGCAAATCCACACTGAAGCCCAGGAGTTTGAGGTTGCACTCTGGCCAACAGGCAACAGAGGGAGACCCTGTCTCAAGAAAAAGCAAATCCACAATAACCATCATGACTGTGCTTTGTTGCCAGGCTTGGAGCCTAAAATAACTACGATGAAAGGTGTTGGTGGAGGGAGAAGTACTCAGCCAATAACTTGTTAGTGACAGTTCATGCCTGGCCCCTGATGAAATGCTTTGGTCTGTATGGACTGCCAGGACCGTGCTTACTAAATGATCAACGTGGATAAATATTAATTTGCTATTTTATGCAGGTTTCCTATGCCTTTTGCAGCTTAATTTATAAAAAAATTAGGGATAAAAATTTTTTTTTTTTGAGACAGTCTCGCTTTCTTGCCTAGGCTAGAGTGAGTGCCGGGGCGTCAGCCTAGCTCACAGCAACCTCCAACTCCTGGGCTCAAGCGATCCTCCTGCCTCAGCCTCCCAAGTAGCTGGGACTACAGGCATGCGCCACCATGCCCGGCTGATTTTTTATATATATATTAGTTGGCCAATTAATTTCTTTCTATTTTTATGGTAGAGACGGGGTCTCGCTCTTGCGAGGGCTGGTTTTGAACTCCTGACCTTGAGCAATCCGCCCGCCTCGGCCTCCCAGAGTGCTAGGATTACAGGTGTGAGCCACCGCGCCCGGCGGGATAAAAAATTTTAAAACCTCAATTTTTTTCTGAATAGACTATTAACAAGGAAAATTGTATCACTTTTATATTAAAATCTACTGGCATTTTTTTTCCCCAATACTGACTTTCCTTCCTTTGAAAACTTACTGCTCCACCAGATATGCCCAGAAAATATATTCCTGAATGCCCCAAAGCACACAGAAGAGTATATATGGAAATGTATTTTTCATTTTTTCATTTTAAAAACTATTTCAAAATTTTTTCAAAATTTTTGAAAATTTCGAAATATTTTTGCAAAATTTATTTCAAAAATTTATTTATTGTCAAAATTTATTTCAGAAACATTTTTTTTTTACTAATACACTTCAATTTAGGATGGTTTAGAATGAGTATAATTTGAAGGTTCATCTCATATAGACAGCATTACATAGATTTAAGCAAAGACAACGTAAGACCATTTAACCTAGAAAAAAAAAATCACTGATGAAGATTTGATTTATATTGTCTTTTTCAATGCCTGCCTTTCTAGTCTGGTCTCTTACTTGTATTCCAGTGGAGGAGATAATTATACAAAGTCATTTAGGGTCTCTCGCTATCCAAGTTTTTTTCTTTTTTTTTAAGAAATTGAGTTTCCACAGCCCCCAAAAGGACTCTAGAAAAAAGCAACTAGGCACTGCTTATTAGTGGAAGACAAACGTGTCAATAGCCAATATGTATTTGCTGAATTCTTGCTGATGTGCTGGGCATTCTACCTCACTGCAGCACTGAACGGGGTGTACGGAGGTTTGGCAACTTGCCAAAAGCCACAGAAATGTGGTTGGAATACAGGTGTCCTGTCTGCCATTTCCTGCTCCTCTTCAACCTTCACTGCTGAGCTGCCCGTTCAAGCCACACTCACACTTTTTATAATGGAGTTTTGCAGTTGACTCTTGGTGTGTTCTCATCAAAGCCACCGGATTTGCTGAATCCTGTCTTTAATACAAGTATACTTTTCTTAGAGGAAACAACATTAAATTAGTGTTCACAATGGTGCAGGGTTAGGAAGGTTCTCCCCAAAACCAACAAGATCACACTCAATGACAGCTCTCTCTTGACAGATGAACGCTTGATGATATTGACGTGTTGGGGTTTGAAAGGAAGCATGTCCAAGTTGCATGGAAATTCAGCTTCTGAATCTCTGCCTGTTGTATGAATGACCCGGGCTTCACGATAATAACAAAATGATGACGTGAGAACTACTGATGGGAGTGCACGGTTGGCTTGGTCAGCCAGCAGAAGGCATGGCATGGCGTTCTTCTGTGTGCCCAGTCTGATTCTGACTGTCCCTGGAAAACACTAACACGCCTCAGCATCATGACTGACTCTCAGACTTCTTTCATTAATAAGCTTGGGCTATAGCCACAGAACCAATTTTAAAAGGGCAAAACGAGCCAAGATCTTTAAAAGATCTGGAAACAGGTCAGTGTGTCCTGGGCTTGCTCATTCAAAGTGGAACCAGGAGCTGTGCCATCTACTGTCACTGTTTTATGAAGCAGCAGAGCAATCTGCTCATGGCAAGGCTGCAGCCTTGGCAGCCGGAAGCCAGACCTCTCTTTCCTGTCACTCTGATCCACACTGTCGCAACCTCAAGGCCAATGTTTGCAATGGACGGCAGTGAAAGAAACATTTTTATCACATTTTATTGCATTCATGTTACAAACCTTAACCTCCCACCAGAACCCTAATCAAAAATGCTCTCGCTGTGGACCAGGGCTGCTCATCTCGGGTCAGAGGACATGTGGCAACATCTGAAGACACTTTCTGGTTGTCATCTCGTGGGTAGAAGCCCAGGGTGCTGCTGAACATCCGGCAATGCACAGGGCAGCCCCCAGAGCAGACGACTGGCCTAGCCCCAAATGGCAACCACAGCAAGGCTAAGACACCCCGTTGTAAACGTGCAGCAAACAGTCTCAGATCATCTTAAACTTAGTCAGTCAACAAGGCTTTGTCGCCCAGCTCTTCTGGCTGCTGGGGGGGCGGCAGTGATCATTCTAGACAAAGCCCCTTGGAGTTTGTGACTTCTAGAACCAACACCTCTATTCCCTGAATCTCCTAGGTCCCAAAGGCAAAGAAACAACAGTCAGATCCTTTTTAACTTCCCTGGAAGGGAAGAGGTGGGAAAGAAAGCTAAGAGAGGGAAATGCACATGCTGACGATGGCCCTTCTTAAGATACAGCCGGAGCTGTGGGAAATCACAGAGCCTGGGAAAATAGGGCCTGTTTTCACATTCTCTGAATTCTATGCCACCCTCCCAGAGCAGACAGCTAGAGGCGAGAACACAGCAATGGAACAATAAATGTCCCCTGGATAGATCAGGATAAAGAATTTTAATTGCTCCACCCGGAGTTCTCCCTCTATTTAATATGTTGATGAAACGATGGCCTTCTTTTACTGCGTATTATTACATGAAAGGGTTCTGCGTACACACGTTCCATCTAATCCTTACTATGTTGGTATCATGATCCCCACTTTACAGATCGGGAAACTGAGGCTCAGCAAACATGTTTCTAAGCAGCAGATCTGTGTTCTCCCGCTGGTCTGTCCGGCTCTGATGCCCATGGCCTACCCCTTAAGGCAACTAGGTTGCCTCCCAGTAAAAACTGAACAGCCACTGTCGGCGTGGGTGGTCACACACAGCACGTCAAATGGCAAACCCCTCTCTCTCCCGCTCTCAGATTATCTACTCCCTCCTTGGGCCCACCCACTGCTCCTGCCTGTCATCCCTTCCTCCACCCCAATGCACCTGCCGTGCCGTTGGCAGGGGGCAAAAGCAGACGCCCAGGAGAAGGCTGGATTCCACTAGAACCTGTGGCAATAAAAACGTCCCCAAGTGTGATATAAATAACACAGTTCGGGTAGAGCACATCTGCAGATCATTGTTTATGGGGGGTGGACATGGCAGAAAGATAATACACCAGACAAAGGTCACAGATGGGCAGTGGTCGGAAGGCAGGAAATCAAGGGATCAGGAGGATGGTCTTTGGGACGGGTGGATCTTATTAGTTCAAGTCCCAGCTCTGCCACCTGCCAGCTGTGTGACAGGCCTGACCCTTTCTGACCCTCACCTCCCTCTCTGGAAACACCAGCTCTATTCCATGGCTTTGCTACTTGGACCATGTGAGCTGATGCTACACAAAGCATTTACAGAGTGCATCTAAGAAGCAATCACTGCTAAGTTCATTGACATCACTGAGATGGACTGAAGGGCAGGACACAGATGAGAAAGCCGTCAGAACGAAGAGACACCAAGCCCATTTCCTGATCCGTGGATGAGACAGTAAGAGAGTGAGTCGAAGGCATAGCTGAGAACCTCCTATATCCGCCTTCAGAAAAGAAAGCCCATTAGGCCCCAGGCTCCCAGGGCTCTTCACAGCTACGGGGAAGGCTGTTTACACTTGAATTTGGCTAATTCAGAAACTGTCGCGGTTAAGGCAGAAGTGGAAAGTGACCCCATGAAGTCTGCCAAGTAGATGACGAGCCGAGCGCAAAGATGTCAGGACAGCTGTTTATGTCACTTGAGACCCAAACTCCCAACTTCAGTCTTAATATTATTACTCCTTTGTGTCTCCGACGTAATATTGGAATAACAGGAAATGAATCTCAAGATTCTCTAGGTAAAACTGGTGAGAATTCCCTTCCATGTGGAGAGTTAGGAGAAGGCAGGAAATTCGATAAGGTTGGACCAACTGTTCTACTTAAATGGTTGCCAGGCACATAAGCACTATTTACATGCAAAAACTTAATATGTTATTTACAAATCACGGTTATCTACTCATTAAAGTAGGTTGCTGAGAAGCTCCACAAGATAAAACTCTTTCAGCTTAATTTAAGTCTAACATGCTTGAAAGCATTTCATTCTTTCTTATTCAAGAAAGACTGAGCCCCAATAACTGAAAAGAATGCATATCATGTTATCCATGCATACACGAACTCGTTTCATTCTCATTAAAACACCCCGCGGTAAACAAAACTTACAACCCCACTTTAAAGATAGGCAAACTAAGCCAGGCTCGGTGGCTCATGCCTATAATCCTAGCACTCTAGAAGGCCGAAACGGGAGGATCTCTTGAGGTCAGGAGTTCCAGATCAGCCTGAGCAAGAGCGAGACCCTGTCTGTACTAAAAATAGAAAAAATTAGCCAGACAACTAAAAATGGAAACAAAAAATAAGGTGGCAGTGGTCTCGAGCACCTGTAGCCCCAGCTCCTTGGAGGCTGAGGCAGGAGGATCGCTTGAGCCCAGGAGTTTGAGGTTGCTGTGAGCTAGGCTGACGCCACGGCACTCTAGCCTGGGGAACAGAGCAAGACTGGGTTTCAAAAAAACAAACAACAAAAATAGATAGGCCAACTAAGTCTGAGGGTGGTAACTTGCCCAAATAGACACAGTTGGTTAGTGGCAGAGCTGGGACTTCTTGCCCTTAGTCACCAGCCTACACGGAACACTTCCTGCAGGAGTGACAATCAGTTTGGCACCGTGAACGCCCTCTGCACCAAACACGGTCCCAACTGTCCTTCAGCTTACAATCCTCAGTTCAGACTTCCCAAATGTGCCTTCCCCATTGAACCCCACTTTTAAAGATGCAATTGCTGAAGTCTGAGCTCATTAAGAAAGTTCACAGGGACAGAGGCCCTGGTAACCACCTAAGGAAATGATCGTAACCATTACTTGGGTATCTCTTAGTGGGCCACAGCGCTGCTTAGCAGCCACCTGCATACCTGGAGATGCTTCTATGAAGCAAGGACACTGAGATCGTTTGCTCAGACCCTGCCTGCATCTTTGCCACTCAAAGTGCCACCGCCAACGGGCAGCATCCCCTGGGAGCTCGTTAGAGACGCAGTCTCCAGGCCCCGCCTGAGACCTGCTAAATCCCAGGTGATTTGCACATACATTAAAGTTTAAGATGGACGCATGCAGAATTACACCGTCTAAATCAAGTCATCACAAGAAACTCTAACAATGTGGAAAGTAAAACCTAGTGAACTGCAGTATCACAAGAAAAATGTAAAAAAAAAAAAACCAAAAAAACAAAACCATCACTCTTCTCATAGAGGCATTTGTCACCACGCAAAGACACGATCAAGACGGGGTTATCATTAAATGCGAAGGATCACTGTGTCAAGGGACTTAAATATGGGTTTCCAGGCAGGGCTTTCTTCTTTTCTCTACAGACTTTGAAGCAGGGGGTTCTTGGATTAATTGTCTCCCACGAACTGGCCCTCCGTTGTTCCTTATTTGTGAGATTGAGCGGTAGGCCCAGAGTCCCTCCCATGCCCTGTCCAGCTCCCATATTTTAGGATGTGAGATTTGAGAGACTTATGTCCCCTCTATTGTTCAGGTTCGTAGGAAAGCAGAGTTCAGCCGGGTTAGGGACACCAGCTCGGGGAGCCACTCGGTCCCAATTCACTTCCTGCTTCTGTTCTGTTAATATATTGCTATGACCTCAAGCCAGTCACTCCTCTGGGGCCTCAAGTTTTTCATCTGTAAAATGCTGCTGATACATCCTTCTTCAATACTGTGAGAACTCCGTGGACGGTTATGGGCGGCATTTGGTCCGGTACCTGGCACAAAGCAGTAAGTTGTAGCCCGTAATTAGCAGGTTAAAGTAGAAAAAGACGTTATGTAGGTAGTGCAATCTATCCAATTACCAGATACGCATGCCTGGCCCACAGGCACACGATAAACGTTTGGCAAAAGAATGAATGATGACAATATTCCACCTTAGGCGACAGAGAACTAACTTCATTTCAGCTGAGAGAACCAACCCTGGAAGGAGGGCGACTTCAAAGGCAGGGATATGTCGCCTAAAAGCCAGTGTTGCTACTGAATGTACATCAACATCAGGCTCGGCTGTCACACGGAAAATCTGCACAGGGCCGGCGACGTGATTAAGTATATGCCCTGCGTATGGCCTTTACTCCATTAAAGATGATTTCATTTTAATCACTTTTAGATAGATCTGTGGCTTGCGGCCACCCAGCTTCCTGTCTGAGAAAGAGAGGGTCGCACATGAAAATGGCCCAAGCCCTACTATTTACAGTTAATAATGCATCTACTGAAAAGATCTACATGATCTAAATGTTTTATCTGTGCATGTTTATTTGATTATGATTTCTCTCTGCCTCCCTCCACAATCAGTCCTAGTTTATTACGCAGCTCCTTGGCAGTAGCAAGGGAGTCTGTCTTCATCTTGATATAGAATTAATCCTTCCGTACATGAAGAATGATGGGTGGGCAAGAAGTATAACAGTGTTAGAGTTTACAACAGGACTGTCCTCATGTTCTTTAGGTCGCTAAAGCCTTACCGGCTGCCTTAGGTTTGGAAGTGAGTAAATAGCACCTGTAATATTGAAAGCAGAAAAAAAAATATTTTTTGAGCAGCCAGCCCCAGGGAAGGACTAACAAATTTTCTGAATGAGGGTGTGGAGGGCCCTCAGACCTTTCTGGAAGAAGTAGCCACTAACACCCAGGTGGAAAGGCTGAGAGTTCAAGGCCTCGCCCTGCCGGATCTACCCAGAGCATCTTTGCCCCTTACAAAAAGCAAACTCCTGGCCATTTGGAGTCCGTGGGGTCAGAAGGACAAGAGTGTGTGGGGGAAACAGGAACAGCTGAGCTGCCAGCCACTCTCTCCCTGCCCCCTTTGGCCCTTCCATGCACACAGTCTTCTTCCCCGGGGATGCCCCTTGCCCCGCCCGGCCCCCTTCCCTGTGTCAGGTTTGTATTATGGACTGAACCATGGGGAAGTGTTTGGAAGCATCACGCTCTGCAAGGCGGGACCCTAGGGAATGCCACAGCTCTCTGAACTCTTTGCCGAGGCCACTGAAGCATATGGCAGATGACACATCCCTGCTCTGAGCACATCTTTGCAATCTTATAACCTACCAACCACAGTGACAAGTAACTAGCATGTGCAATTATTATAACATGATGATCAATAAGTAGAGCAGGAGTTCTCAAGTTTGGATAGCTAAGGCACGTGGTGCAAATCCGTCTTCCGCACCCAGAGGCCTGATTGAGCAGGTCTGGGGGGTGGGCCGGGGGCTTGTATCTGAGCAAGCACAGCCACGTGGTTCTGTTGAGCGGCTGGATGAGGGGCTACACGTTGAGAAGCACAGGCTTGGCGGAGCTGAACCCCAATGAGGTGGGCTTGGTGACAGATGCATGCAGTGGCTCTTCTTTGTGATCCCAAACAAAAGTCTGCAAATACTCACTAAGCACCTACTACGTGCCAGGCACTAGCATGAGCCCTCCCTGGATCACAGATGGGAGGCAGTTAGAGGCTCGCAGGCAAGAGGGAGGGACAGAGGAGGAATCAATTAACTGCCATACAAATGTTGGCCTGCAGAAAGCACTGGGGGACACAGAGGCAGTGGGCTTGAGCCTGCCTGGAGCACAGGCTGTTTAAGGACAATGACAGACAACTGCCATCCTCATAGGGCCATAGAGGATGCAAGGCGGCTTTCCAGGTAGACAAAAGGAAGAAAGGCATCCCAAATAGAAGTAGCATCAGGAAACAAGTAATACTCAGAGCAATGGGAGCCAGCACGGCAGAAGGTAGAGTGCTGAGCAGAATACAACAACAGGCTAAATATTTAGTGCAGGTTGACTCGTGGCAGGCTCTGGTCTAGGGGCTAAGGACAGAGCACTGGGGAAGGAACCCTGCCCGCAGGAACCTCACATTCGAGTGAGAGCCAACGGTGGGAACGCTAAGGAGAAAATAAAACAGGGTCAGGGGCCTGGGGCGTGTGTCGTGGGATGTTTGTGCCATTTTGTATCCGTGGCCAGGGAGGGGCTCACTGGGAAGGTGACCTGTGAGCCCGGGAAGGACAGGAAAGAGCAGGCCAAGCAGTTGATGGAGGGATGAAAATGAAGTAGTGATAGACACCTAACCAAGAGTGGCCCCCCGAGAATCAAGGCAGGACAGGGTTTTATATATCCACAAAAGGGAAGGAGAATTCTTTGTCCTATACCCCCAACCTAAAATTGCCCCCTCCAATGCTTAAATTCTTAGCCATCCAGTCTCATTTTTTTTTTTTTTAACCAAATAGAGATTTACTGGAGTTGACTAATGAAAATGCAATAACTCCCACCGAGGGGGATTCTACAATTCATCCAGCGAAGGGAGTGAATTTAGGCTGCTGCCTTCCTAAGGCTGAATTCGGACAAGCTGCTCCAGAGATGGGAGGGGTGGGTGTGGGGAGGGGATGGTAATTTGGGAGCATGGTAATTAATAACGGTGTTAATAGTTATTAACGCTTATTAAGCACTTTATACCAGGCACCTGTTAGGTGTTGTACACCCATGGCTCTCAGTTAATCCTCAGAACGGCCCTATAAGATAAACCCTATGACTGTCCCCACTTTATAAACCATGAAAGTGAGGCTTGGGGGGGCTGGGTCGGGTCACATGCGTATCACCACTCAGTAGGCTGAAAGGAAGGGCATGCCAGGAGATAGGAGCCAAAGGAGAGTTTTAGTAAAATCTTTTCTCTTTTTTTTAAAGACAGAGTCTCACTCCCTTGCCCGGGCTAGAGTGAGTGCAGTGGCGTCAGCCTCGCTCACAGCAACCTCCAACTCCTGGGCTCAAGCGATCCTCCTGCCTCAGCCTCCCAAGTAGCTGGGACTACAGGCATGCACCACCACCATGCCCAGCTAATTTTTTCTATATATTTTTAGTTGGCCAATTAATTTCTTTCTATTTTTTAGTAGAGACGGGCGTCTCACTCTTGCTCAGGCTGGTTTGGAACTCCCAACCTTGAGTGATCGGCCCGCCTCGGCCTCCCAGAGTGCTAGGATCACAGGCGTGAAAGAGTAGCAGGAGGCCTTTGGATGCTGTGGAACTCAAAACTGACGTCATCAGAGGCAGACATTAGCTATGGTGCAAGGAAGGTTGCCTTGGAGAGCTCTCCTAAGAAGTTTCTAGAAGTTTCTAGTCCTTAATCTGAAGGAAAAAGTTACAAATGAACTTCTAGACCGTAACGTGTTCATAACCCGGAGCGGGTGGGGGAAGCCTATATAAATGTAACGGATTCCCAGGGAAGGAGCAAAAGTTCAATACAAATTATGAGATGATTGATCAGGCGAAATGAATTCCTATGTACAGTGTTGGAACTAATTATAAGTTTTAAATTAATACAGCCATATCTATTAAAGATTTGGACACTGTGCTAAAAATGTATTTCATGCGATTATTGACTTTCGGAAAACAAAAATGTGCAAATCAATAGTAAGACGTGGTTTGTGTCTTCACTGAAGTTACTATAGTCTTATCTTAAACAGATACAAAATCTTACTAAAAGGTTGCATTGTTTGTAGTATTGATATCTTAGACCATTCCTAAAAAGTGTTGTTCCTATGTATAGACTAATTTTTGACCTTTCTAAAAGGAAACTCTCTTGATACTGTATCCACCAGTCAAAGGTACCCACAATTTAGACTACAGGTCCAGGGCTAGCAACAGATAGCAGGCAAGAGCGGCAGAATTACAGCACACCTTTGAAAAACAAAGACACATGATTCCATTCCGTTAAACTCTGCCAAAACCACTCCTGTTATGACAATAAAAGACTCTCTTCACATCTCATAACGAAAGTGAAAATGTTTTGAAAAACAGACTCTCTCCATTCCCCCCCCACACACACACACCCTCCACTTCTTTGGGTCCCCGGAAAAGAAAATGGCTCCACGTGACAATTCTCACAGACGGGTGCTAATTCCAACAGGAAAAAAAAAAAAAAAGGAATGAGTTAGTCTTCACTGAAAAAGATGAACATCACTTTTTAAAAACCTTGCAGGCCTTTCGTGGAAGGCCTTGTAAAACCAGATCTGTGTCTGCTAAGTAAAGTTCTCAGTAAATTCCTAGGAAGTCAGTTTCTCCCATACATTTCCTCCTAACCGTTAGCTGCAGGAGGCACCGGTTTCATCAAGATTTGCAAGAGCTCTTGCGACAACCCTGGGGTACCAGCACTGGGCACCCAGCCTAAGGCGGACACGAAGCAGGGGCTTTGCTGTCTCCCATCTATTCATTTCTCAAAAACGTCTGTGTGTTCCTGCTACGCGCCAGGCACGGTTGTAGGCACCAGGATTTAGCAAGTGTCAACAGCAACCACAAAAGTCCCTGCTCTTTGAAGCCTGGACAGAGGCTTGAAAGTATTCAAGGACCCAAAAGAACCAAAGTCGCATATAACGGACGGTGGTGGCGTTAGGGACCCTAAAGAAAAGGTGTCGGGGTGACAGGACGCGAGACTAGACGAAGGAGGAGGGCATGAAGCATGAATCTGGGATTCGGTGGTCGGACAGGCCTCTCTTAGGAGAGGCACCTGGGCTGTCCCCGCGTCCCCTGTACCGCCAGGTGAGCGGGGCGCACGCCCGAATGCCCGGTGCACGGCAGGTGTGTGGCTCCCCCGCAGGTGCTCAAGCACTGCCTGCAGAGGACGAGGAAGAACGTGCAGAGGTGTCCCCGGCCGCAGCGGCCGGCGTGGGGTGCGGTCACAACGCGGCCACCGCGCCCTCCCAAGGCACGGGCCACTTTCCCGAGCGCCGCACGGCTGAGGTCGCGCCCCGAGCGCCCCGGGGCCCGGGACAGCGGGCGCTGGGCAGCCGGGACGCGATGGGCCCGACTCGCCACCGTCTTGGGCCCGGCGGGGACGCGGGCGCGGGTGTCGCCTCCAAAGGGAGCAGGGGGTGGGGGGGAGGGGGAGAGTGTCGCCAAACTTTGGGGCCGCGCTGTCCTCTCCCGGCCCGGGAGGCGAGGCGGCCCCGACCCGGCTTGGGATCCGGCCTGCGACCCCGGGGGTGCGGGGGTGCAGGGGTGCGGGGGTGCGTGCGTGCGCCCCGCGGGGCGGCACCGACGGCGGGCGGGCGCACGGCCCGGCGGGGACAAAGGGCGGCGGCGCCCGCGCGCGCCCCTCACCTGTCGAGCCAGAAGGTCCAGGGCGAGTGCAGCGGGACCCCGCCGGGCGCGGGGCGCGGCGCCCGCAGCGGCTGCAGGCCGGGGGGCTGCGCGGCGGCGGCGGCGGCGGCGACGCGGGGCCCCGGCGGCTCCCGGGCCCGGGCGGGGGGCGCGGCGGCCGGGGGCAGCGCCATCTTCTCCGCCCCGCCTGCCAGGCCGGCGGACGCGCGGACCGCGGGGAGAGCGGCGGCTGAGTCACCCCGGCCCCGCGCCCCGCCCCGCCCCGCCCGCGCCCCGCCCCGCCCGCCGCTGCCGGGGACAGGGAGGCCGCGCGGGGCCGTCCCGCCGGGCAGCTCGCGGGGTGCGGAGGGCCGACGGGCGCGCCGGGGCTGGCTCTGCGGCCGCGCAGGCCGGCGAGGGATGGACGGAGGGACGACGGCCCAGCGCACCGAGCTCAGGCTGGCGGCGCGGGAAGGAGGGACGGACAGACATACCCGAGTCCCAGGACGGACGGGGACGCTGCAGATGGGTGGAGGAGGGAAGGAGATGGAGGGACGAAGGGCAGATGGCAGCGCAGTTGGATGCGACAGATAGAGGGAGAGGGGGCCCGTGGCCAAGTGGATACAGAGACGCCCGCCCATGCCCGAGAGCGCAAAAACAAAGGCCAGACGGAAAGGAAGGACAGGGAACCGGTGACGTGGGGCATGAGGTCGAGGCAGTTCAGCTCTGCACCTCCTGTGGTCAGAGCATGCTCCCCAACTCAGCTGATGTGAAGGGCCCGGACCCCCCAGGTCACTGTCTCTGCACCACCTGTGCCCACAGCGAGGGGCGGGAGCCTGGCCCAAAGTGTGGCCACCTTCCGAGGAGGCTTCCCAAAGTCAGCCAACGTTCCCCAAGCCAGCCCCAGGGCACGGGTGAGGAAGGCGAAGGAAAGAGGGCAGTTTTGGACACACAGCCCTCTGCCCCCTGCACCTCTGAACACCCAGGAAGTCCCTATGGCCATGAGATTCCTGAGCTTCAAGCAAGAGGGACCTTCCTAGGGCTCCCTAGCACAGCCCCTCCCCAAGCCTGTCTCTTTTTTTACCAAAGGAAAAGCAAAGCCATGAGGCATGCGAACAAACGAGTCACAACCCGCATGGGCATGGTGGACACCCTCCTTAAACTTGAATTTCTGGACAGTTCCTCTCTGGCCTTTAACAGCTAGGGATGTGCAGAATTCCATCCCTTCACAGATTTCCTACCTGGCTTAGCACATGCTCTGCTCTTGAGCAGTCACTGGGCTGCTAGAAGTGAGATTCTGCCTCAAAACAAGCAAACAAACAAACAAAAACAAGGCAATCGAGGTGAGATAAAATGGCAACAATGAAAATAACACCACTGCTTTGTGATCTCTTGCTTCAAACACAACTTCTGTACAACATACGATTCTGGAAGGAATGGCATATTTTATAAAGTCCATGCAACACTCAGATAACTGGCAGTCCCTTGGCTAGATGCATTTATTTGGCCCCTTAATTTCTCCTTTTACGTTTTCAAGAAAACACTTAAGCACAGGCTTACGTTTGGAGAAGAAGAATTGTTGGCTGCATTTAAAAAATCTGATACAGATTGGCAAATTGCTGTGCAAAGTAGTTACATGAATTTATATGTAACTGATTTATAAATAATGGTTGATTCCCCAAATTTAGGCATCCTTTTAGGCTGTTTTGGGTATGTTACCCTTATTAACTCAGTTAACCCTTACAACAAGCCAATGTGGAAGGTGCTATTAACCCATTTTACAGATGAGGAACAGAAAAACTAAGTCGACCCCCAAATCACATAGCTAGTAAGTGGTAAAGCTGGGATTTGAACATAGGTATTCAGGCTCCAGAGTCTAAGTTTTCAACTGTCAACCTCTACTGCCTCTCTAAACGGAAAACTAACAGATCTGCATAGTAAAAATCAGCCAAGAATAGTAGGTGTCCCTCTATCCCAACACTGTCAATCTTCCTGCCAAGAGGAAACCATCGGTAAGAGTTTCCTTCCAGAAAAATGCAAGTGTGTACATATAAGTATATATCTACATTTATAAGTTGTATATCTATATGTTTTAACAGAAATAGAAGCATTGAATGCCAATGCTACACCTTCTTATTTCACTTAAGATTATATCTTTGAAGATTTTTCTATATCAAAACATATAGATCTACTTCATCTTGTGGGCTGCAAAGTAATCCATTATAAAGTAGTTATTATAATTTAATTCCCTAGCCCTCAATATTTATGTGGTTTCTAGGTATTTTCTTATATAAATAATGCCACCATAAGCATTTTTATATTTATGTCTTTCCTCATCTGCACAAGCTTAAGTTTGGAGAAGAATTGTTGGCTGCATTTAAAATCTGATGCATATTGCCAAATTGCTGCGCAAAGCAGTTACATGAATTTATATATAACTGATTTATAAATAATGGTTGATTCTGAACATTTATATTTACTAAGTGACATTTATCTGTATAAAATTCCAAGGCATTCATGGAGAGGAAGTTTTGCTTTCTAATGATTAGAACGAGTCAAACTATCCAGTTTAGCTCCTTCCTTATGTCCTTTAAAAATACTCCCAGCAAGAGAGGGCTATTTTAAAATTTTTATCTGCGATTTCTGTAAAAGAGAATGTACCATATGAAACATTTCTTTCAGAATTTAGAACTAGGAATATTCTGGCCGTTTTTCTTTATGGAATAGCAATTCTCTCTCTCTCTCTCTCTCTCTCTGTCTCTCTTTGCTTTGGCTTCCAGGATGCTCAATATTACATTTGGTGCTCAATCACAACATCGATGTTAGCCAATAAAGAAGCATCATTATTTTATATATATTCCTGTTTCTACTTTAATGACCTTATATATACTGTGAACACCTCAAATCTATTTAGGAGGTAGGTGGTATATGAATAAATAGAATTTAAATGACCTTAAGATTAATAAAAGAGTTCGGGCAAAATGGCTAAGGTAAGAGGCAAGGAGAGGGAACCATGGGAACAACTTTCATTCCCTTCCTGTTTGAAATGAGTAAGAGACAATTCTTATTGCTCTTCACAATCATTCTCTTTTTTTTTTTTTTTTTTTTTTTTTTGAGACAGAGTCTCACTTTGTTGCCCAGGCTAGAGTGAGTGCCGTGGCATCAGCCTCGCTCACAGCAACCTCAGACTCCTGGGCTCAAGCGATCCTCCTGCCTCAGCCTCCTCAGTAGCTGGGACTACAGGCATGTGCCACCATGCCCGGCTAATTTTTTCTATATATATTAGTTGGCCAATTAATTTCTTTCTAATTTATAGTAGAGACGGGGTCTCGCTCTTGCTCAGGCTGGTTTCGAACTCCTGACCTCGAGCAATCTGCCCACCTCGGCCTCCCAGAGTGCTGGGATGACAGGCGTGAGCCACCGCGCCCGGCCTCACAATCATTCTTAGAAGATAACAAATTAGGAAAATGTCCCCTTATCTGGCAGCAGGAATTAAGAATTTCTAGGTGGAAAGGGAACTTGGAGGGCATCTAAGCAAACCCGCCACTTTACAAATGAGGAAACTGAGGCCCAGAGAGGTGAGGTGACTTACCCGAGGCCACACAGCTCTAGGAAATGACAGAGGCGGGACTAGAACGAGGGTAGCTTGAGGTCCAGGCCAACGCGCTCTCCCACTGTGCCACACACAACGCAGAAGGTGTGAGGTGGAGGGACAGAGGACGAGAAGGTGACCCCGCAGCCCCTAGCAACAAAAACAACAAAAAGGACTTGAGGCACTCATAAATAATTAAGCAATTAGCTGCAGCAGCTCCTCCCCTCCCCTCCAGCATTCGGTCGCCAAGGCAACTTGGGCAGGGTGCCTGCCGGTTGCCTAGTAACAGTGTGGTCTGCTCCCCTGACATGCTCCCTAGGCATCAAAGGGTTTGAGAGCCGGGAAGGGCATTAGGCAGGGACGCCTATTCCAACACCTTCATTTTCCAAATGAGAAAACAGAGGCCCAGAGAAGCTGGGTAACCTGCCCAAGGTCACACAGCTACCCGGAGGCACAGCCAGGCTCCAAGCTCAGTGGCCTCCCATTGCACCAGGGCTGCCTCCCAGAGGCTGCAGGTGGAGGAGGGGGGAGAGCTCTCCACAGTTCCTGGAAGAACGAGAAAGTCAGAGCCAGCGAGCAGGCAAGAAAGAGACAGGGACCTTGAGCTCTCACATGCAATTAGCAGGAGCTGGTAATCCCATCAGCCCAACTTTCACCGTCACCATGGCAACATGGGTGAGGTGGGTGCTGGTTGCCTAGTAACAAGTGGTCCTCTCTTCTCCACTCACATCCGGCTCCCTGGGAGCCGCAGGAACAGGAGAATGTTGGAGCTGGAAGGGAAGGCAGGGGTCCTAACTCGGTCTTCGCCTTTAGCCAACAAGGAGCCCGAGGTTCCGCAAGTCGCATAGCCACAGAGCTAGCTAGGGACATTCCTTCCGCTGATGGCCTCTGGCTCAGCGCTGCAGGAAGGGAGCGTCCCACTCAGGAAAGTCGGGACAAGGGAGGGGCCGTGTTCCCCTTGAAAGGAGATGCTCCTGCCACCTGTCTAAATGGCAGCAATGCCACCCACAACACTTGGCACATGGTGGACGCACACAGTAGGTGCTACGCTATGCACAGTCGTTAGACACAGGGTCTCCAAAGTCAGAAAACCTGAGTCCAAAGCCAGTTCTTGGCCGGGCGCGGTGGCTCACGCCCGTAATCCCAGCACTCCGGGAGGCCGAGGCGGGCGGATTGCTCGAGGTCAGGAGTTCGAAACCAGCCTGAGCAAGAGCGAGACCCCGTCTCTACTATAAAAAAATAGAAAGAAATTAATTGGCCAACTAATATATATATAGAAAAAATTAGCCGGGCATGGTGGCGCATGCCTGCAGTCCCAGCTACCTGGGGAGGCTGAGGCAGGAGGATCGCTTGAGCCCAGGAGTTTGAGGTTGCTGTGAGCTAGGCTGATGCGACGGCACTCACTCTAGCCTGGGCATCAAAGGGAGACTCTGTCTCAAAAAAAAAAAAAAAAAAAGCCAGTTCTTCTTAAAGCTCACATATGTCCTATTCTCTGTATGCCTCAGTCTCCACATCCAAGGAATGGACATCCCGACTGTCTCTACCTCTTGAGTCATCACTAGGATTAGATGAGAAAGTGGACATGTGAGTGTGGGGGGTAAAGGTGCAGTAGATATTAAGCATTCATTTATTCGACATTCGATAAATACTTGTTACGCGTCTGCTATGCAGATGCTGCTGTTCTAGGTTCTTGAGATTGATTAGTAGGCAACGCAGACAATACAGACAGAAGAAGTTCTTGGGCCGGGCACAGTGTAATCCCGACACTTTGGAAGGCAGAGGCAGAAGGATTACTTGAGGCCAGGAGTTCGAGGCCAGCCTGGGCAACATAGAGAAACTCTGTCTCTACAAAAAATTAGCTGGGCGTGGTGGTGGTAGGTGTTTGTAGTCCCAGCTACTTGGGAGGCTGAGGCAGGAGGATTGCTTGAGCCCAGGAATTTGAGGCTGCACTGAGCTATGATCACGCCACTGCACCCCAGCCCGGGTGACAGAGTGGGACCCTGTTGGAAAAAGAAAAAGGAAGGAAGGAAGGAAGGAAGAAGGACAGGAGGAAGAAAGAGAAAGAAAGAGAGAAAGAAAGAAAATAAATAAAGAAAGAAGAAATTCCTGTCTCAGAGACCTTACATTCCAGTAGAATATAGAAAAAAAAAATATATATATATATACATATGTGTTTATATATTTATATTTATATATCTATTTATTTAAGTGTTTGTTGGATGGGCGGAGGAGCTCATTGGCAATATGCTGTTTATGTTGCCGGGCTCCTTCTCTAAGGCTGAGAAGCTTCCTGTTTACAGGGCGTGATGCTATAAATATGCAGGCCTGCCGTCTATGTGGGAACTTCGTTTTCCTTTCTTTTAAAAGCTCAAAAGAAAAATGAGGGCAGCGGCCACTAGATGGCAGCCTCCAGTCCCCGTAGACGCAGGGCGCAGGAGGCGCAGGCCTGGGGCGCAGGGCCTGACTCAAGCCTCTGGCAAAGGCAAGTGTTGCAGCCGGTGCGTCCTGGGGCAATCGCTTGGGGAGGAGGAGGAGGCCTGAAATTATTCTGGGACCCTCGGGGGTGTCCGGGGAGGCGGCAGGGTGGCTTAAGAGTGAGACTGAGCCCGGCTTTAACAAGATCCTGAGCTCTGCTGCGCGTAGCAAAAGCTCTTCCAGCCCTGTGCACCTAGACTCTAAAAGGCCCCGGGGGGTCTGGTTCAGAGATGCAAATGCAAGGGAGAAGGGTAAAGGCAATAGCATTTGCAATGAAGGCACTGAGGCCTGTGCGGTCACACAGCCTGGAAAATGTGGCTTTAGGTGTGTCGTCCCACCCTCTACGCCAATGCACCTATCAGCCGCAGAGTCCCGGTCCTGTTCTGCCCACACCCCTTGTGTTGGTCTTCCTTCTTCATTCTCGCTGGTGCCAGCCACTCCCTGTCCCCACCTCCGGAGTTCCAGCCAAGCATGGCATGGGGGACCGCAACACGCTCCTAACTAGTCTCCCTGCTCTCTAACAGCTGCTGCCAGACGGTGGCCTGAACAGTCCCCAAACACCCATTTGCTCCCGCCTGCTCTCAGAATAAGGCTCAAGCTCTTTCTGGTGGCCAAGAGAACTCAGCATCTTCTGGATCCTTCCTTCCCTTCCAAACCCCCAGCTGAGCTCTCCCCCTGCCTCACAGCTTCTCTGTGGCCATGAGACATCTGCACATTCTGTTCCTTCCCCTGAACGGCCAGTCCCTCTGCTCCGAGTGGCTCACTCCTCCCAGCCTAGGTCCCCCTCTAAGGCAGGTCCTTCCCCTTCCCCCACTAATTCCTTCGGGCCACATGTCACAAGCTGCACGGCCGCACTGTCTAGCTCACACACCATGGCATCCAGTCCCGGAGCTCAGTGCAAAGCCTGTGGCGTGGACGGCTTTGTTAACGGGCTGGGTATACAGCAGGCACTGACCGCAAGGAAGAGGCTAACTCCGTCTCCCAATTTCTAGCCTTTCTCTTGGGCCAACTTGTCTTTGCATGAATGGCATGTCGGTCTTCCTAAAAAGCACTTTTGTCCTTTTATTCCTTATGCCTGAACACCCTAAATGGCTACCTACCAACCGGGCTGAGGCCTGGAAGCTCCAGTCTAGCATTTGAAATCCTCCACACCTCAACCTACCTTTCCAAATGCATCTGCGAATGTATTTCCAAATATATTTGGCTTCTATATGTATGTGTGTGTGTGTGTGTGTGTGTATATATATACACACACACACTTGCTTGAAAATATATATACATTTGGGAGTATACCTTTATATGGAAATATATATATTCCCAACAATTTCATCCCTATTCCGTTAGTGTGTCTTCAGCTCTGCCATGACATGAGCTCTGGAAGGCAGGCCTGGGACCTCCTCCTATAGGTCTGGGTCCTCTGGTCCTACTCCAGGGTCTGTCACACATTCGAGATTCAGCTTTGCCGAATGCATGATGGGTCTGCTCCTCACTCGGTAGACACGCTGCGTGCACTCCTGTCTCCATGCTTTGCCCCAAACCTTTCTTCTCTCATCACCCAAATTCTCCAGCCAGCCTTCAAGGGCCAGGCAAGTTCCCTTCGGTCACTAAACGCACTCCAGAAAGGGACAGGAGATCCAAAGAGTCCTGCAGCCATAGCTAGGCAGTACCCAAACCAATTTCCCCAGGAACCCCCTTACCCTGGCGAGAGGAACACTGGAAGGTAACCAAGCTTTTACCCGATGAAAAATAAGTCCCAAATGATTTCAAAGGTATTGGTTTTGTGGCCAGGGTAAGAACCCTGATTGAAGGACCTTTGTCACGGTCACGCAGTCTTCCGCTGATTGGAGGCGGAACGCTTCATGCAACCAACCCCCACTGTTGGGCATTTAGATTGTGACCAATGTTTGTGTCCATCATGTGCAACCCTGCCAAAAATACGCTCTGCCTTCTTATCAAAGAGTAGCTAGTCCTGTTCCCAGGCCAGCCAATCCATCAGAAATATGGAGAGGGCTCACATCAGAAACTGGACTGACGGGGAAGGCTGGCAGGCCTCAATTTCCTTTTGAGCAATCTTGGAAAGACAGGGAAACGCGGACAGTATGGAGCCAATGTGATCAGAAGAAAGTCCAAAAATGTGTGCGGAAGCCCATGCTTAACAGCCGTGTGATTTGGGACAAACCAATTTAACCTCTTTGAGTCTCCTTTATTCTCAATGGAAAAAGGAGCGTGCAAAATAATTCCTGCTGTCTGAAAGAAATCAAATCAGGAACGATCGGGCAAGGCCCTAACATAAGGCATAAAGTGTCACACGGTGCTGGCGGCCGTTCCCTTATCCCAATTCCTGGAGGGGATAGCCCTGCAGCTCCTCTGCTCTTTGAACAAGAGTGTCCTCCTTTGCACTCTTTGGGGATTTAGAGAAACGCAGAGTGAACGACTGTCCCAGTTTGCCGAGGACTGTCCCCATTTGAGCACCGAAAGACTCAAGTCCTGGAAAAAAAAAAACCCTCAGTCCTGGGCAAACATGAATGCTTGGTCAGCTAGAAGCAGGTCTATAAAGCATTGTCTGTTCCACTTGATTTTCAGCATGCATCCTGAAGGCCTCTAAGCCCCACTGCAAGCTGACGCCCGCTCAGGCACAGCGCGATAAGTCACCAGCAGGCAAGTCACTTCTTTACGACTAAGAAGCTGCTTAAGGGATAAGATTTTGTTTTGGGCTTTCAGTTACGGCTCAGCGATCATTTAGGGGAATATTTGGCAAGCCAGTTCTCCGAGGAAGTGCATTGTGCTTTCCGAAGCTTTATGTGGTAAGCTGAAATAATCATATTGTGACATAAGAAATCCTGATGCAGAAAATATAAACGTACTTGGCAAAATATCAGCAGGTGATGAGTCATGCTACAAAATGACCACCTGTTTTACTAGAGTAAGGTGGGGAGCTCACCTTTGTAGTCCTCCAAAAATCATGGAGCACTGTTCATGTAGTAGATACTCAATAAATACTTGAATAACGAATCCTTCTATGATTAAAAAAGCATTCATTAACGTGTAGATCGAGACGTTTCATAAGTCATTTGCTTCTTAAGAGCTGAGTACACTAAAATTTGCGAAGCCATTATCAACCGATGAGCAATTAGTAAAGGAAAAATAAAGCAATTTTTGAAATGAAGCCACGTTATTTGTTTTCTTAAAAAAATCGTAATGGCACAACATTTTTAGAACTATAACTACTGTGCAAAATGCTACACTAGGCATCATGAAGATGCTTTCAAACTGTGCTCAAGCCACTGAAACCTCTTCAGTTACTTTCCCATCAGCAGGAATTTCATGTTCCAATACTGATAGAGACTGTCAATGCTCCTTTCCTGTTCATTTGCTACATAGTATCCACATAATATTAAGATGCACTTACAGCATTTCTTTAAAAGTTCCTTCGTGTCTGTGGTATGATACTATCTTATTCCCAGAGGCTAAAAATATATACATATTGATCATTCTAGGCCTATTATAAAATGTGAGCTCCAATGGGGGTTATAATTAACACAGTACCTCTCAGATGACTTTGTACTGAGTATTTCATGTCACAAATATTTGCTGTCTTTGACAAAGAACTTAGAGACAGCTAAGAATCACTTTTCTCCTTTCAAAACCTACCAGCTGCCTCAAAGTATACTTTGAATTATCCTAAATTGGGGCTAATTCCGTACCATTCCTAAAATGCCCACGGGTCATGTTTTCTTATCTTATTGGACTAAAGTATTTTATGTTACATTAAATATAATCTTGACAATAAAATGCAGTGCCGTATTTTTCATGTTTTGCAAAAGCACAGTTAATGACGCAAATGATTTCCTATTTTTCATTCTGAGGGAAAATCATTAATAAAACTATACTCCTTGCAAGAGTCGAAATTCAGTAAAAGGGCACAGACCACCCATAAAGGCAAGATATAAATTAGCAGTGAAGAAAAAAGCCTACTGATTATAATGTCCAGATGAAAATGAATAACTGAATCATTCTTTGTCAAATCAAATAGCATTTTAATAAGTTGTTGCATCATCTCTGTTGATTTAATTTAACTGGAAGATATCAGAATATGATTACGACCTGCAAAAGAATCTTATTTCCTATACTCATTAGCATGTGACCTGTGAGTCCCCTCCTTTTATTCAGAAGGTGAATTTATCTCTAAAATGGTCTTTAGGTTTCTAATCCTCCAAAGCATCCCATGTTAAAAGAAAAACAGCCCCAAACTGGAATTAAAAACCTGGGACCCAGTGTTTGGCGAAAATCTTTTATCAAAGAAAGAATTCACACACTTTTACCAGGGAAGCTTGGTAAGTACAAGTTGTCATGGAAACAGGATGTATTCAAATTATCCAAGGAATGACGTTCTTCATCTAACTAGGTGTTCATCTCCTCTAAATGGGGAGAAATTGTTGTAGCTGAAATCCATTATATTTCTTTCAAATCTTCATTAAAAACAATCATTCCCTTTATTTTATATAGGAATACACAGACACAGAGCCTCGCTCTCAGAAAACGAAGAATTCAAATTACTTGCAAAAGTAATTGGTGCGTAAATAAAAAGACATAAAATGAAAATGAATCCCGTGATATAAATCTACTGATGCATAGTGAAACATAGGAGAATGGAAACAGATAATAGAATACCTCCTTCACCTACACGGGGACATATTTTTCTTCAATAGCACTAGCAGCTATATTTACAGAATGATCCAGGCCACAATTCTTTGGAAGTTGAGGAGACTTGCTAACAGGTGTAATGTCACCAACCACTGATAACAGCAGAGCCCTTATTAGTCCAGAGATTCCCAACAAAGATGCAAAACAAAGGCAATGCTGTGTTGAACAGGGATTTCTCGCCCCTTAATAAGGCAATCATTGAGAAACACATGGCACGGGCTGTCTTTGTGGGTAGGGTATTCACAGCACGCCCATGAAGCCACAGCTCTACTTAAGAAGCAGCCTGAGTTTGTTTTCTGGATCAAAGTAAGGGAGGGGAACATCTTTTCATTTTTTTTTTCAGGTGAAGATCACTTTGTCGCCTCCCTCCAAATAAAGAGAAGAAAGATTTTTTTGTGTGTGTTTTGCAGCCTAAAATACTGAGGCTTCAACAAAGCCCTTGCTCAAGCACTTAAGATAATAATAAGGCAAATAAAAAGACCAGCGGTTCCAACGGATGCAAAGAATGCTTTAAATTCAACAGTAAGGGCTGGGCGCTGTGGCTCACGCCTGTAATCCTAGCTCTTGGGAGGCCGAGGCGGGCGGATTGCTCAAGGTCAGGAGTTCGAAACCAGCCTGAGCAAGAGCGAGACCCCGTCTCTACTATAAATAGAAAGAAATTAATTGGCTAACTGATATATATATACAAAAAATTAGCCGGGCATGGTGGCGCATGCCTGTAGTCCCAGCTACTCGGGAGGCTGAGGCAGGAGGATCGCTTGAGCCCAGGAGTTGGAGGTTGCTGTGAGCTAGGCTGATGCCACGGCACTCACTCTAGCCTGGACAACAAAGTGAGACTCTGTCTCAAAAAAAAAAAAAAAAAAAAAAAAATTCAACAGTAAGAAAACAAACAACCTGATTTTAAAAGCAGGCGCAAGACCTGAACAGACATCTCACCAAAGATGTATAGATGGTAAAATAAGCACAGGAAAAGATGATCAATATCATATGTCGTTGGGGAACTGCAAATCAAAAGGACAATGAGACACAACTCTACACCTATTAGAACGTCTAAAACCCAAAACGTTCGCAACACTAAACGCTGGTGAGGACGTGAAGCAATAGGAACTTTCATTCACTGCTGATAAGAATGGAAAATGGTACAGCCACTTTGAACGATAGTTTGGCAGTTTCTTACAAAGCCAGACATGCTCTTAACCACACGATCCAGCAACCATATTCCCTGGTATTTTCCCAAATGAGATGAAAACTTATGTCTACACAAAAACCCATAATGAGATGTTTGTGGCAGCTATATTCATGATTTCCGTGACTTGGAGATAACCAAGATGTCCTTTAGCAGGTGAGTGGATGGGACATTATTCAGTGCTACAAAGCAATGAGCTATTATGCCACGAGAAGACACCGTGGAACCTTAAATGCGTATTTACTAAGTGAAAGAAGCCAATCTGGGCCGGGCGCGGTGGCTCACGCCTGTAATCCTAGCACTCTGGGAGGCCAAGGCGGGCGGGTTGCTTGAGGTCAGGAGTTCGAAACCAGCCTGAGCAAGAGTGAGACCCTGTCTCTACTATAAATAGAAAGACATTAATTGGCCAACTAATATATATAGAAAAAAATTAGCCGGGCATGGTGGCGCATGCCTGTAGTCCCAGCTACTCGGGAGGCTGAGGCAGGAGGATCGCTTGAGCCCAGGAGTTTGAGGTTGCTGTGAGCCAGGCTGATGCCACGGCACTCACTCTAGCCTGGGCAACAAAGCGAGACTCTGTCTCAAAAAAATAAAAAAGAAAAAAAGAAAGAAGCCAATCTGAAAAGGCTACATGCTGTATGATTCCAAATACACGATATTTTGGAAAAGGCAGAACTATGAAGAGAGTTAAAGGATTCGTGGTTTGCAGGACTTGTTGGGGGGGAGGGAGGGAGGATGAATAGGAAGAGGATGGATGACTGTTAGGGCAGTGACACTATTCTGTCTGATGCTACAGTAGTGGATGCATGTCATCATACACTTGTCAAGACCTCTAGGATGTACAAAACCAAGAGTGAGCCCTAATTTAAACTACAGGCTTTGGTTGATGGTGATATATCAGTGTAGGTTCCTTGATTATAACAAAGGTACCGCTCTGGTGTGGGATGTTGGTAGGGAAAGAGGTTCTATGTGTGTGAAGGCAGGATGTATGGAGAATCCCTGTGCCTTCTACTCAAGTCTCCCGTCAACCTGAAACTGCGAGACTCTGAAACTGACCTAAAAAAGAAAGTCCATTAAAGGAAAATATCAACGGCAACGAGAGCTACCATTTTGTGAGTGCGTAACTATGTTTCACACTTAACTTCTCTCATGTTATCCACACATTCATCTTATGAGATGGGTATGATTATCATCCTTACTTCATACATTAGAGGCTCAGAACGGTTAGATAACATCCCATCACCACAGAGAAAGAGGTGCAGAGTTCAAACCCAAGTCCGCCTGTGCTCTTAACAGTTGCAAAGTCTTTCTAAGTTTCACCTCCCCGAAGGCATCTGTGTTATCATTTGAAGAATGAGGTGGGCCTCTGAAGAGTATTCAAATTATGCCAATAAATGTTTAAAACAGAGCACTGTGGAGGAAAGTGCTTGCATGTCTGGTGTACAAAGCACAGGGACACCTATTAAATAAATAATATAAGATCTGGAAAATATCAGAGTTCAACTACAAATTAACAAATTAACAGCAGTCTAGTATTTGCCATAAACTTGGTTGAGTCATCTCCTTTTGGAGAGGGACTGTTAAAGTGTTGTAAACCTTTAGATTCAAGAATCTCAATGAACTCCAAGAAAAAAAAAAGAAGAAGAGGAAGAAGAAGAAAAAGAAGAAGAGGAAGAGGAAGAAGAAGAAGAAGAAGAAGAAGAAGAAGAAGAAGAAGAAGAAGAAGAAGAAGAAGAAGAAGAAGAAGAAGAAGAAGACGACACCAAGGCAGAGCATAATCAAACTGAGAAATACCAGGGAAAAAAAGACACATTATATACAAAGGAACAAAAATTAGGATTAAAGAAGATTTTTCACAGGAAATAATATAATCAAGAAGAGAGCAGAACAATCTCTTTAACGTACTGTAAGAAGGCTGGGCACATTGGCTCACACCTGTAATCCTCGCACTTTTAGAGGCCAAAGTGGGAAGATTGCTTGAGGTCAGGAGTTCGAGACCAGCCTGATCAAGAGCGAGACCCCATCTCTATAAATGATAGACAAAATTAGCTGGGCATGGTGGCGCATGCCTGTAGTGCCAGCTACTGAGGCTGAGGCAGGAGGATCGCTTGAGCCCAGGAGTTGAGGTTACTGTGAGCTATGATGACACCACTGCACTCTAGCCAGGACAATAGAGCAAGACCCTGTCTCAAAAAAAAAAAAAAACCAAAAAAAAAACAACAAAAAAACACTGAAAGAAAATAACCTGTCAACCTAGAATTCCATATTCAGTGAAATATCTGTTCAAAAACAGTGGAGAAGAATTCTTGGGCAAAAAGATGGAATAGATATGTTTTCCCCATTCCTCTCACTGAGTTCAGTGAAAAACCCTGAACATTATATAAAACGAACATAAGATGATTCTGGGGCAAGAAGTTGACACAGTAGCTAGGGACCTTGGTACTTAAGGAATGACAAGGTGCTAAGTTCCGGGGTTTCTTTTTGCTTTTACAAAATCTCATTCCAAATACAACAGTGTGGGTAAACTGAAAGAAAAAAAAAATGGAAAAAGAAATATCATGTAACAATAACCCCCCAAAAGTAGCTACATTAATATCAGATAAACTAGACTTCCGAGCAAATTCACTAGAGACAAAAAAGGATATTACATAAGTATAAAAGGATCAACCCAGAAAGACACGATGATCGTACATATGTGTACATCAAACAACAGAGCCTATTAGAACTACTTGGGCTTCTGTAAAAAAAAAAACAAACAAAAAAAAAACAGAGCCTCACAATACATGAAGCAGAACCTACTAGACCCGACAGAATCAACACCCTATTCTCAGCAACGGACAAAACTACTAGACAGAAAGTTAGCAGGGTATGGAAGAAGAAATAAATAATAAAATCAGCCAACAGGATCTAAATAACATCTATGGCACTTTAGCATAATATATATTTTTTTCAAGACCACATGGAAGAATCACCAAAACATATCACATCCTGAACCATAAAAAAAAACTTTAACAAATTTAACATAAATTAATAAGAGAAAGACAACAACAAAATTTCCAAATGCTTGAAAATTAAACAGTTGACATATGGGTTAAAGAGGAAGTCTCAAAGAAAATTGAAATATAAATAGCCCAGAGTGAAAATGAAAATGTAACATATTAAAAAATATGTCAGATACAGTTAAAGTACTGCGGAGGGGGAAATTTATAGCACTAAGTGCTTATTACAGTAGAAAAGAGGAAAAGATATCAAATCAACAATCTAAATTTCTACAGTAAGAAACTAGGAACAGAAGAGCAGAGTAAACCCAAAGCAAGCAGAAGGGAGAGAAAAATAAAGAGCAGAAATCAATAAAATGAAAAATAGGAAAATAATACAGAAAATCAGTGAAACAAAGAAAGGAGAAATAGAGATGGTTTAAGGTATGCAAGAGCTGAAAGTACCCATCCCCAGCAGGTGGACACTGTTAGAAATGTCAGGAGAAGTCCTTCAAAAAGAATAAACATGATACCAGAAGGGAAGGCAGATCTACAGAAAGAAATGCAGAGGGCTGGAAATGCTACCCACACAGATAAATGTAAGAGAATTTTATCACTTAAAAAAAAAAACTCTTTAAAAGATAACGGACTGTTTATACAAAATAGTAACAATGTAGCATGGGTTTTATAACATAATAAAAGAAGAACATATGAAAACAATAGCACAAAGGTTGGGAGGGAGAAATGAGTGCTATTGTAACATTGTCATATGTAAAGAGGCATAACGTCACTTAAAGGTAAACTGTGATATGTTAAAGATGTACACTGTAACCCTAGATAAAGTGCTAAGATGACAAAGAAAAGAATCATAGCTAATGACCCAACAAAGGACACAAAAAAAATCAAAAGTCATATAGATTAAATTAATCTATAAGAAAGCATAAAAACAGGAACAAGGAAACCAAGAGCAGGTGAGACAATAAAAAACAAACAGCAAGATGACAGATTTAAATCTTATCATATTAATAGTCACATTGAATATAAACAGTCTGAACACCCAAATGGAATGTTACGGATTGTTAGATTGGATAAAAAAGCAAGACTGGGCTGGGTGCGGTAGCTCACATCTGTAATCCTAGCACTTTGGGAGGCCAAGGTGGGAGGACTGCTTGAGGCCCGGTAGTTCGAGACCAGCCTGGGCAACAGCAAGACCCCCTCATCTCTACAAAAAATAATAATAAAAATATTAGCCGAGCCTGGTAGTGCACACTTATAGTCCCAAGCTACTCGGGAGGCTGAGGCAGGAGGATCGCTTGAGCCCAGGAGTCTGAGGCTGCAGTGAGCTACGATCACACCACTGCACTCTAGCCTAGGAAACAAAGCAAGACCTTATCTCAAAAAAAAAAAAAAAAAAAAAAAAAAAGCAAGACCCAATAATACTGCCACTTATAAGAAATGCACTTTAAATATAAAGACAGAAAAAATAGGTTAAAAATAAACGACAGAGTGTCTATTTTCCTTTCCTCATGTAGTATACAAAAACTTTAACAAATATTTACTGAATATTTAGTATGAACCAGGAACATGTGAGAAAACCTGTTAAATGACAAAAAGAACCGTGGGAATTCATTTAAAAACCACATTCCCGTGCACATGCGCAAACAGCATCTCCCCGACAACATATTCTGGAATCCCAGGCTTCAGAGGTAAGCAAAAGGATCAGGTATTAGGTCATTAAATATGAAATGTCTGATTTCAAATCAAAAGTCGTCGTTTATTATATCTCAAACAAGAAGCAGTACAGTTAACCAAAGTGTGCACCTAAACTATCTCAGGTTTAGATAGTTGCCATCCTAACGGTAGCTTGTTTGTGCCCGCAGTGAGGAAGGCTAGAGAGCAAGAGGCAATGGAATTGCTAAAGGCATTTTCCACGAGAAGGATTCCAAAGCCTGGAAGAAGGGGTAGTCAGATGGTGCAAGGTCTGGTGAGTACAGTAGATGACAAGGCGTTTCCAAGGCCAGCCTCTGGTAGTATGAACAGTGTTGTTTGTGTGACATGTGGTCAAGTGTTGTCTTGCAAGAGGATCGGCCTGTGTCTATTGACCAAACTCGGCCGCTTCATTGCAAGCACCCTCATTGTTTGGTCCCGTTGGTTGCAGTAGACACCCACTGGAATCGACTGACCAGGTTTCATGAAGCTGCACTGGATAATAACACCAGCGCTGGACCACCAAACAGACACCATTGGTTTTTTTGGACTGTGTTTCCAGCACTTCATCTTTATCCAATCATCGTGCCAAACACTTGCAATCAATCATCAGATAGAATCCATTTTTCATCACGTGTAATGATCCTGTGTAGAGATGGTTCGCTTTTATGTCATGACAGCAAAGAAAGGCAAGCTTCGAGACAATTCCTCTTCTGACACTCATTTAATTCATGTGGACCCCATTTCCCCTGCTTCTTTACCTTGCCAATTAGTTTCCGGTGGTCTAATATTGTTGGAATGGTAATGTCAAACCTGGCTGCTAATTAACACGTAGGCTGAGATGGACTCACTTGCACTACAGCTTTCTGCTCATCATTATCTACCTCGGTCTCCGGTCAGCCAGGTGGCTCACGTTCAATGTTAAAATCACCAGAACAGAACTTCTCAAACCACCCACATACTGTGCGTTCATTAGTCACATCCTTCCCAAACTCTCCGCTGACATTTTGAGCTGTCTGTGCTGTATGGGTTCCACGATAGAGCTCATATTTGAAAATAACATGAATTTTTGACTTATCCATGGTTTCACAAAAATCGCTGGGAAAAAAATCTGAAAGATAATTGCAAGTGAAAACATGCATTTGAGAGGGTGAGGATATTCCTTCACAAGAAAAATAAAACAAAAAGTGTCAAAATGAAATGTCAGAGATACCAACTGTCAGACTTAACACTTAAGGAAATCAGACATTTCATACTTAATAACCTAATACATTGCTGCTTAGCTTGATTTTATGAGCTTATCCTACAATAAAATAATTTTTTAAATAAATGAAGATATGCTATGATAATCCTAATCAAAAGAAAGCTAGAGAGGCTAGAAAGCTAAAGAGGCTATATTAAGATTACATTAAGTAAATTTCGGAGCAAAGAATATTACTAAAAATGAAGAAGGCCAATTAATAACATAACAGAGTCAATTCATAATCCCAGCACTCTGGGAGGCTGAGCCAGGTGGATCCTTTGAGCTCAGGAGTTCAAGACCAACCAGAGCAAGAGTGAGACCCTGTCTCTACTAAAAATAGAAATAAATTGCTTGCATAGCTAAAAATATAGAAAAAATTAGCCACGCATGGTGGCATATGCCTGTAGTCCCAGCTACTTGGGAGACTGAGGCAGGAGGATCGCTTGAGCCCAAGAGTTGGAGGTTGCTGTGAGCTAGGCTGATGCCATGGCACTCTAGCCTGGGCAACAGAGTGAGACTCTGTCTCAAAAAGGAAAAAAACAAAAAAGAGTCAATTCACCAAGAGGACATAACAATTCTAAATATTTTTGCTCTTGATAATAGAGCTTCAAAATATATGAAGCAAAAATTGTTAGAAGTGCAAGGAGAAACATACAAATCCAGAATTTCAGTCAGAGATTTCAATACTCCTCTTTCAATAATTAATAAAACAAGTAGGCAGAAAATCAGTTAAAAATATAAAAGATTTTTATAACACTATCAATCAACTTGACCTGATCAACATTTATAGAACATTCCACCCAACAACCATACAACACGCATTCTTTTCAAGCGTGGATAGGATGTTTTCTAAGACAAACGGTGTCCTGGGCCATAAAACAAGTCTCAATAAATTTAACAGAATTCAAGCCATACATGTATATTTTCTGATATAAGAGAATTAAATTAGAAACTAAACACAGCACTATCTGTGGGACTCCCCTAATACTTACAAACCAAGCAACCCATGGATCAAAAAAGAAATCAAAAGGGAAATTAGGATGTATTATGAAATGAAAGAATACAAAAGCACACATATCACATTCATGGGATGATGCTAAAACAGTACTTAAGGGAAAATTTATAACACGACTGCCTAAAGATCTCAAATCAATGAACTCAGCTTCCACATTAAGAAACTGCAGAACAAAAGCAAGTTGGAGTCAAATTAAGTAGAAGAAAGGAAATAATAAACATCAGAGCAGAAGCCAATGAAACAGAACATAGCAAAATGACGGAGAACATCAAATAAACTGAAATATGGTTCTTTGAGATTTAAAAAACTGATAAACTTCTAGCTAAACTGTCCAGGGAAAAACTGAAAAGACACAAATTACCAATAAGAGAAATAAGATAGGTGACGTCAATACAGATTCTATGGCCGTGTAGAAAATACCAAGGGACTGTTATTACAACCTTATACCAATGAATCGATAATATAGGTGAGATGGGCAAATTCCTTGAAAGACGCAACCTAAGAAAGTTTACTGAAGAAGAAATCGATAACTTGAATAGCCATATAACTATAAAAGAAATGGAATATACAGTTAAAAACTTGCCCCTAAAGAAAACTCCAGGTTCAAATTGTACCAAACATTTAAGGAAAAAATAATAACAATTTCACATGAACTCTTAAAAAAATTGGAAAAGGAGAGAATACTTTCCAAGTGATTCTATTAGATCGAGCTCATCCTGAAACAAACAAAAAAAAAGGACAAAGCAAGTACAAGAAGAAAAAAAAAATCGGAAATCAATAACCCTCATGAATAAAGATGTAAAAATTCAAAACAAAATTTTAGCAAGTAGAATATAATATACAAAAAGGATAATACCTCATGACCAAGTGGGATTTATCTCAGGAATGCAAGGTTGGCTTAATGTGTTGTTAGGTAGGGATAAGGAGCGAGGACTAGGAAATGGTTTGTCTACAATAGGAGGAACGAATTGACCAGAGGGGGCTTCTAAGAAGAAATAGATGTCGTCAAGAAGTCCCCAAAAACTGACCAGATGTTTGGTCTATGATAGGGGGTCCCCAACCACTGACCAACCAGAAAGACGTAAAAAAAACCAAAAACCACCACAAAGTAGAGATATGAACAAGGCCACAAAAGAGGGTCTCTGGAGCATGCCCATAAGCAAGGTGACAGTGTGCTCAAGTGACCTATCCTCATTGACATAGTAAACATCACACTCACCAGTGCCATGACAGTTTACAAACGCCATGGCAACCCCTGGACATTGCCTTACAAGGTTAAAATGGGGGGGAATTTCCAGTTCTGGGAATTTTTCCACCCCTTTCCAAGAAAAACCATGAATGTTGCAGCCCCAACTTAACATAAGATCAAGGAATCAGCAGGAAAGGGAAAATCTTGTTAATCCTCCATTCACAGGGACTGACCCATCCCTTCTCTGGAATGTACTGGGCTCTGATAAACTCTGGCTCTGTGCTGGCTTGCATCTGCTTGGTTGGCTCAGTGCCAGTAACCAGACTTCAGTCCTGGGAACCAACAACCAGGGAACCCAGACCTGACGGCTGGTCCCCACACCTGGCAGCGCGAAAGTCAATCGGTGTAAATCACCATCTAACAAACTAAAAAAAGTAAATAATTGCATGCGATTGTCTCAATCAATGAAGACAGAGCATTTGTCAAAATCCAACATTCATTTCTGATTAAAAAAAAACAAAAACAATTCTCAGCAAAGTAGGAATAGAAGGAAAGTTCCTCATCTATGGGCATCTATAAAAAACCAACAGCTAACATCATACTTAATGGCAAAAGACCGAATGCCTTCCTTTTAATAGGAGAAACAAGATCAATGAAGTCTGTTCTCATCACTTCTGTTTAACACCGTACTGGACGTTCCACCCTTTGCAAACTAGGAAATCAAGAAATAGCAAATACGTCCTTAAAGATGCGTCTGCATTCCCTAGCTTGGAACATCTTGCAAGGATGTGCCCCCCAAATCTGCACCTTAGAGAGTATACTGTCTGTAACTCTCTAGAATAGGAAAGTAACGATAACCAATTATTTGCTTTTTGATCAAATGAGAAAGAAAGGAGATGAAGGGGAGGACTGTGGCAGTAGCAGCTTTGACACACGATGTGCACACCATCATTCCATGCACACAGAGAAGGGTTAAGCTACAGGTTTCACCCCGGAATCTTCTGCGCTCAATGGTAGCACACTAGTCTTGGTGGCCCCGTTGAATCTTGGAAAGGTGAATTTCAGGTTCTCAATACGACCTAACCACTAGAGGGAGCTTAAACAGCTATCGAATGTAACAGAAAAGAGAGAGGGCACATAAAAAAGGGCTGTCCCCCCAACCCCCACTTGAAGCTATAGCTATCACTTGTCAAAAAAAATTATCATAGAAACATCAACAATGGCATTTTAAATGGTGATAACTTGTTAGTGCAGAGTAGATTCTCTGTCTGTTTCTTTTTAATACTGCAAGTGTTCATTTTAGGGCGATTAAAATACTGCCTATGGCATAATGGTGTACTAGCGCCATCCAACCCCAAGTTAATATTTACATCATACTAATTAGGTTTCACCTCAATTATGCACCAGTAGACACAGCCCTCTGTATGTATTTAGCAAGAATTCAGGTTTTCAATCCAGACAGACTGGATTTTTACCTTGCACTGCCACTTTGTGCTGTGCATAACTGACCGCTTTAAGGCTCGAGGCTCCTCATCTGTATAATGGGCGTACAGGGTTTTGTAGGCGTGCATTAGATAATGTATGCAAAACACCTCAGTGAGGCCAGTCAGGGTGGCTCACGCCTGTAATCCCAGCACTTTGGGAAGCTGAGGCGGGAGGATTGCTTGAGGTCAGGAGTTTGCAGCTGCAGTGAGCTATGCACTCCAGCCTGGGTGAGACCCATCTGTAATTACTTAATGAATTAATTCGATGAAAGTTGAACGACACCTCCCTGCATTGCTAGATCGAAATATACAATAGCTTCTAGTGGAAACAGTAAAATAGAAAAGTATTGACTATAAAGAATAAAAAATTAAAATTAAAAAAAAATCTCAGTGCATTTCTGGGTATAAAATACGATAACTATTGACTGCATAAGGAATTTCTTAATCCCTCTTCCCAAGTTCGCCTCAGCGTCGAAGCCCTAAAGAATGCAAATGCTGAAGCCACTGCAGGGCCAACCCTTGTGCACATGGATGGCCATGTGGCAAGGCGTGACTCACTTCTGTGGCCAGCCCCAGGGCAGGGCACGAGAAGTCACACCTTGAGCATCTACCTTCACTCCGAAAGTGATAACCGTGGGTCCAGGGCACCTTCCAGGCCCCTAGCCACCTTTTAATAAGGGTACTTCCAAAGGCCACAGGGGTGACCTCACTTTAATATGATTTTTTTTTTAACAATTCCGAATTTCCCAGGACATCTACAGAGTCGTGCAACCATCAGCACTACCTAATTTTAGATCGTTTTAATCACCCCACCCCCCAAAAAAAACCACACCGATTAGCAGCCGCTCTCTAAACCCTCTCCCAGCCCTCGGCAACTACTCTATCTATCTACTGACGGTCACTGTAGATTTGCCTATTCGGGGCATTTCATACAAATTTATTTGTATGTGCTATTGTGTGTTCAGCTCCTTTAGGATAGTGTTTTCGAGGTTCATCCATGTGGGAGCATTACATCCCAGTGCTCGTTTTTAAGACTCGATAATATTCCACTGTATGGACACGACATTTTATTTATCCATTCATTCATCAATGAACCTTTTTGTTGTTTCCTCCTTATGGTTGTAAGGAATAGTGCTGCTATGGACATTTGTATACATGTTTTGGAGTGGACATGCTCTCATTTCTCTTGGATATACACCTAGGAGTGGAACTTCTGTGTCATAGGGTGACCTCTGTGCTTAACTCTTTGAGGAGCTTCCAAACTATTTTCCAAAGAGGCTGTATCACTTTACACTCCCACCAGCATCATATGAGAGTTCCAGTTCCTCCATATCATCACCAACACTTGTGATTGTCTAAATTTTTTTTTTTTTTTTTTTTTTTTGAGACAGAGTCTCACTTTCTTGCCCAGGCTAGAGTGAGTGCCGTGGCGTCAACCTGGCTCACAGCAACCTCAATCTCCTGGGCTCAAGCGATCCTCCTGCCTCAGCCTCCCGAGTAGCTGGGACTACAGGCATGCGCCACCATGCCCAGTTAATTTTTTTTGTATATATATTTTTAGTTGGTCAATTAATTTCTTCTATATTTTGGTAGAGATGGGGTCTTGCTCAGGCTGGTTTTGAACTCCTGACCTCGAACAATCCGCCTCAGCCTCCCAGAGTGCTAGGATTACAGGCGTGAGCCACCGCGCCCGGCCTGATTGTCTATATTTTTGACAGTAGCCACCCAACTAGATGTGAAATGCTATCTCGGAAGGGTTTGATTTACATTATCCTACTGACTAATAATGTATATAGCATCTTTCCATGTGCTTATTTGCCATTCGCATATCTTTTTGGAGAATGCCTATTTAAACCCTTTGCCCATTTAAAAAATTAGGCTGTCTTTTTAATATTGATTTGTAAGAGTTCTTTATATATTCTGGATGCAAGTCCTTCATCAGAAGTACGATCTGAAAACATTTTTTCCCATTCTGTAAGGGGGTCTTTTCATTTTCTCAATGATGTTCATTAAAGCACAAACTTTTAAAATTTTAATGAAATCTAATTTATGTATTTTTTCTTTTGTTACTTGTGCTTTTGGCATCATATCTAAGAAACCATTGCTTAATCTAAAGTCATGAAGATTTACTACTATGTTTTCTTTTCTTTCTTTCTTTCTTTCTTTCTTTCTTTCTTTCTTTCTTTCTTTCCTTCTTTCTTTCTTTCTTTTTTTAATTTTGAGACAGACTCTCACTCTGTTGCCTGGGCTAGAGTGAGTGCTGTGGCATCAGCCTAGCTCACAGCAACCTCACACTCCTCGGCTCAAGCAATCCTCCTGCCTCAGCCTCCCAAGTAGCTGGGACTACAGGCATGCGCCACCATGCTCGGCTAATTTTTTCTATATATTTTTAGTTGGCCAATTTCTATTTTTAGTAGAGGTGGGGTCTCCCTCTTGCTCATGCTTGTTTCAAACTCCTGACCTTGAGTAATCCTCCCACCTGGGCCTCCCAGAGTGCTAGGATTACAGGCATGAGCCACCACACCTGGCCTACTATGTTTTCTTTTAAGAATTGTTAAAGTTTTAGCCCTTACTTTTAGGTCTATGATCCATTTTGAATTATTTTTTATATAGGTGTAAGGAAGGGGTCCAATTATATATTCTTGCATGTGGAGAAAACCACATGTTAAAGATATGTTAAAGAGTTTTCATTAAACCATATTTGCTCAATGGAGTGTGACCATATGCCATGCATACACACATAAAGTTATTCAGTCATTCATTCAGCAAATATAGGCATCGAGAATAATGTTTTGAGATATGAAGTGATGGTTTTTCTTCCTGTATTTTTCCCTTTTCTTCCCAACATTCAAACAGGTAGCAGGTTCTGGGTTTCCTTGTCTAGGAGAGGTTTATAGCCAGGTGGCTTCCTGGATTTTGTTCTCCCAAACACCCAAATTCTGGGAGCACAGATTGGCAGGGCAACTGACTAGTTATATAGTCCAGAAGGACAAGGAAAAACTGGGTTTCCACCCTCTTCCAGACTAGATCGGGAGTCCCAGCAGACGAAAGGAGAAGGAGGAGAGGAGAAGAGGGTATGAGAGAGCAAGGACCTACACAGGGTTTCCCAGACATGCTGCTGAGAGGAATGGTGGTGGATGCATCTATATCACACCCCAGGGATGGCAGGAGGCAGTAAAGAGTCACCAAACCGCAATGGCATATCACAGGAACACTGTGGCAACAACCGAGCAAAGATCCGATGGGATTTCTGCACCCCCCCACGCATGCCCCATCCTGAATGACCCACGCCCTGTGCAACTCGGACCCTGGCCTGGAATTACAGTACATCCTGAAGAAGCAAGCAGCCACGAGGAAACCCGACAACTGACGCTATATTTTCTTAGCACCAGCAGGTTTCTAGAAAACAATTCTATTTCTTACACCCTTAATTTTATGGACTGCTGTTCATTCATACCTGCCACACAAAGCCTGAGAGCCTACTAGGGACAGGCATCCTGCTAGGCTAAGTTGGGGGTGCGGCGGGTGGGGAACAGAAAAGTCAATCAAACCATGGTTAGCCAAGGCGTTTATAGTCTGGAAAGAGCAAATATGCATAATCGTAGCCACCATTTGTTACACGCCACCTGTGTGCCAGTGTGCATGCCTCATGCTCTACTCTTTGTGAATGGCTCTCATTTAATTGAGACACCCCCCTCTTCCCTCTGGGCACCCTCTTCCTTACAATGGGCTTTTTTTTGAGATCCTTACAATGGCTCTCATTTAATTGAGACACCCCCTTCTCCCCTCTGGGCACCTTCTTCCTTACAATGGGCTTTTGATATTCAGGGGTTCAGAGTAGTCCAGGGCTTCCCCAAGGGTGCAGAGCTAGAAACCGTTGGGATTTAGATGTGAACCACAGTACACCTTGCTCCAAAGCCCATTTTCACTGTCAAAGTTGTGACTCTCACACACTGAGTGATCAATGAGTGTTGTCCTTTGATAATGCAATATCCATTGGGCTTAGACTTTGGCTCATTCTTTCCAAGAGTTGGGATGGAGTTAAATGAAAACAACCTTCTCTAATTTGGTGTTTAATGTACCTATTGGTGGACGACTTGCCAGAAATCTGAAGATGAACAGGAGACATTGGACAAACAGGTCCCCGTGGTTTTGGGACCTATGGCTTTGTCTGAATTTGCCCAGGTGTGCCAACGAGTTCCTCTAAATAGTCAGAATTTCCAGTACCATTCACAATGTCTCCATGTGCATCAAATACATGACATAACTCACGGGGGAGGGGAGAGGTCAGGAAATGCCAACTCTTCTATGTGCAAAAGAAAGAATTTGGTTATAAGTAAAATGGAAAATTTTTTATAGGGAAAAATCTCATAGAGCTGTTTTACTTAGAGATGCAGTCATGCAATATGGTACCTAAAAAGTATTTAAAATTCTTGCCTGAAGCTTCTTAGAAAGAGTAAAAGGAAAATAAGTTGACTCTGGCCAATGAAATGTTAATGGTTTTTCCTGAAGTATTAATCTACTGAACAAATGTTGAGAATGAAAGAAGCACATATATAAAGGCTAGGAAAGAGCCAAGATTTATATATTTTCTACTGTTGCTTCTGATATTTGAGCCTGGGCAAATGACTTAACCAAATCTCAAGTCCCGAAGAGAACCATATTGAAGCACAGATGGAAATAGAAAACACATGGATATTTCAATTACAAGAGATATCTCTTATTTCTTGTCCTTTTTCTGAAGAACAAATCTCTCCCCATTTGGGGTCTATAACCATTTAACGTCCATTTTCTCATCTACGAACTTAATTTCAGAGCCCAGGACTCTCAGAAATCATTTGGTCCAATGTCTCATTTTGTAAATGGGAACATTTGAGATTCCAAGAGGTTATAGTGACTTGCCGAATGTCATGTGCTCAATTAGAACACATAATATTAAGATTTCCATTAAGTGGGAAGGTACTGACCTAGGAGTGGGAGAAGCTGGATTCTATTTACCCATTAATGAGCCCTTCTGCTTGTGGTTGGATCGGTTTGAAAAATCCTTCCCTCTTTGAAGGGGCTACAATTCTGTGCATGTGAGAGCACCAGTAGTTTGTCGGCTTGTCATTCTTGCAAACTCAGTAGCTTTCTTTGCAGTTATGATGTGGCCATGACAATGACTACATTAGACAACACCCCTTGAGTGTTTAGCACGACAGTGCTTGGCACATAGCACGTGCTCGGTAAACGAAGGCTGCCGTCGGTATTGACATAAAGCAACCAGAGCTGGTGTCTCCAAGCAGGTCTATAAGAAGGCATTCCCTCCTCTGGGCAGATGCAGCCCAAGTGCCAAGGCCCACATCAAGACAGGATGGTTGTGGGTCTGACTTTAAACACAAAAATAAAAGAAAGCATTTTCTAGCCAGCCTTGCTGATAGTGACAGCCAATGATATGTTGAAGTGTTTGTCAAAATGTAGGCCTTCTAGAAAGCTCTTGGGGGGGGGCAGCCTACTTAGATAGGTTGGCAAGGATATTTTTGCTCTTTCCCTCTTTGCCTTCTTTCTGTCTGGAATGCAAAAGCAATGGCTGGGGTGTCAGCAGCTTACTATGATCATGAGGAAAGGGTGGGTAAAGGACTTTCAGAGATTCAGTCCTTCAGCCACTGTGTCAACGGCCTCCAGACTTCTTGTTTCATAAGGAAAATAAACTCATGCACATTGTTATTAAAATGCAGTTCCTAACCCATACACTCTCAAAAATCAATTGCACTTTTCTCTGAACATACATTTGTAGGTCTTCGCTTGCCCCTGGCCAGGAACTTAGGGCTCCTAAGTTAGGTGCTTATTAGCAGTCACTTAGGTTTTTTTTTTTTGCCTCAAGGGCCTTGCTACTCAAAGTGTGGTCCGAGGACCAGAGGTAGGCATTAATACCGCGTAGGAGCTTATTAGAAACGCAGAATCTCCAGCCCTGGTTCCAACCTACTGCATCAGAATCTGCATTTTTACCAGAATTCCCAGTGCTTTCCATTATGTATTAAAGTTTGAGGCTCTGGACTAGACTTCCAGGATGTGCTCTGCCACCCTTCTTAAACACTGCGGTCAGAATCATCTAAGGCACGGCTAGTCACATCACTCTCCTTCTCAAAAACATTCCAGGGCTCCTGCCTGCCTGCAGACTAAGGTTTAGACTCCTTCGCCTGACAAGCAAGGTCTGCTGTGATCTCGTGTTGTCCTGGATATGCCCATCAACGTGTCAGGCTTGCAAGTAACAGGTAGGCAATAAGTAATTTTCTGCACACACACAGAGAAATGAGTTCACCTGAGAAACGACACATTCCTCAATCCTGGCTTTCTCACGGTAGGCATTGGGAATACAGTGAGACCCAAAAGCAGGCGCAGTGGCTGGCTTGCCTTCAAAGAACTTAGAGACTAGTTAGGACAGGACCTTTAAAAAGAAATAAAAACTATATAATGACGAAGTATAAGGGCTAAGAAGGGAATGAACAGAGGGCAGGGATACAGAGTAAGACAGGCAAGGATTCTCTAGGAATAGGGAACCTGCCGTGGAGTGAGTCCAGGCAGAGGGAAGAGCACGTGCCAGGCGAGCCCTCCGGTGTGTCTGAGAATCAGAACAGGGGCTGCTTTTTCAGGCTCGCCCAGAAAATAAATAAATAAATAAATAAATAAATAAATCTCCTGGGAGGAAGGTGGCACCTTCCAAGTACACCTTGCAAGTCACTTAAGAGGAAACGCTGAATTTCTTTTCCCTGGTACGTGTCTTCGCTGGGATAGCCGGTGAGTTAGAGAGCAGGGTGTGCCACAGAGTCGCTGGGGTCCAGCCCTGGGAATCAGGCCAAGCAGAATTCGAACCCAGCTCCGCCACTTCCCGGCTCTCAACTCCCTCGCTGTCCTAGCCTGAGCTTCCTCGGGTAAGAAGTCGGGTGGGGACAGTACCAACTTTGGCCTTACTGCGGAGGCAAATGCTGCTTGCAAAGCTCCTGGCACCGCGCCAGCGGCCCCGGGCTCACCTGAGTACTAGCGGTTTTAGGGTGGCCGTGATGATGACTGCCACCGTCAATCACTGTCGGCTTTCGGGCAGAAGGCTCGCGCCCCGATATTCCTGCCCCCCTGCGGCCTCCCGACCCCGCCACGCCAGGCAACCACCCCCGCGCACAGCCACCGTGACCCCGGCGCGGGCGCCGCCGCGGGACCCCCGTTACCTGGGGCCAAACGCGACTTGTCGCCGCCTTGCGTCCTGGGCCCAGCCTCCCTCCCGGCCGCCTCCCGAGCCCGCAGCTGGCGCGGCGGCGGCGCCCCCAGCCCAGCCGGCCCGGGCGGTGCGGGATGCCGCGGCGGCGCCGCGCGCTCCGGCGGAGGGGAGGGGGCTCCGCGGCGGCGGCGGCGGCGGGCCCGGCGGGGGGCAGAGCCAGGAGGCGCGGCGGCGGCGGCGAAGGCGGAGGAGGAGGAAGAGGAGGAGGAGGAGGAGGCGGAGGAGGAGGATGCGGGGGGCTGCGGGCGGCGGCGCGGCCCTGTCCGCAGTGAAGCCCGCGGCGCCCGGGGCGCAGGGAGTGGCCGTCGCCTCCCGCGCGCACCATTCCTGAGATGGCGGCGGCGGCGGCGCGGCGCGGGGCGCGGAGCGGGGGCCGGCGGGGCGCGGGCTGAGACCGGCGCCCGAGCTCGCGGGGCCTGCGGGGCGCGGGGCCGGGCGGGAGCGGGCGGCGGCCTGCGGGGCGCGGGGCCTGCACGAGCGGGCGGGCGGCCTGCGGGGCGCGGGGCGCGGGGCCTGCGGGGCGCGGCCGGAGGGGAGGCCGCGATGGCGAACGCGAGCGAGCCGGGCGGCGTTGGCGGCGGCGGCGGGGCCGAGGCGGCCGCGCTGGGCCTCAAGCTGGCCGCGCTCAGCCTGCTGCTGTGCGTGAGCCTGGCGGGCAACGTGCTGTTCGCGCTGCTCATCGTGCGGGAGCGCAGCCTGCACCGCGCGCCCTACTACCTGCTGCTCGACCTGTGCCTGGCCGACGGGCTGCGCGCGCTCGCCTGCCTGCCGGCCGTCATGCTGGCCGCGCGCAGGGCCGCGGCCGCCGCGGGGGCGCCGCCGGGCGCGCTGGGCTGCAAGCTGCTCGCCTTCCTGGCCGCGCTCTTCTGCTTCCACGCCGCCTTCCTGCTGCTCGGCGTGGGCGTCACCCGCTACCTGGCCATCGCGCACCACCGCTTCTACGCCGAGCGCCTGGCCGGCTGGCCGTGCGCCGCCATGCTGGTGTGCGCCGCCTGGGCGCTGGCGCTGGCCGCGGCCTTCCCGCCCGTGCTGGACGGCGGCGGCGACGGCGACGAGGACGCCCCGTGCGCGCTGGAGCAGCGGCCCGACGGCGCCCCGGGCGCGCTCGGCTTCCTGCTGCTGCTGGCCGCCGTGGTGGGCGCCACGCACCTGGTCTACCTGCGCCTGCTCTTCTTCATCCACGACCGGCGCAAGATGCGGCCCGCGCGCCTCGTGCCCGCCGTCAGCCACGACTGGACCTTCCACGGGCCCGGCGCCACCGGCCAGGCGGCCGCCAACTGGACGGCGGGCTTCGGCCGCGGGCCCACGCCGCCCGCGCTCGTGGGCATCCGGCCCGCGGGGCCCGGGCGCGGCGCGCGCCGCCTGCTCGTGCTGGAGGAGTTCAAGACGGAGAAGCGGCTGTGCAAGATGTTCTACGCCGTCACGCTGCTCTTCCTGCTGCTCTGGGGGCCCTACGTGGTGGCCAGCTACCTGCGCGTCCTGGTGCGGCCCGGCGCCGTGCCCCAGGCCTACCTGACGGCCTCCGTGTGGCTGACCTTCGCGCAGGCCGGCATCAACCCCGTCGTGTGCTTCCTCTTCAACCGGGAGCTGAGGGGCTGCTTCAGGGCGCAGTTCCCCTGCTGCCAGGGCCCGCGGACCGCCCGGGCCACCCAGCCCTGCGACCTGAAAGGCCTCGGCCTCTGAGCGCCCCGGCCTAGCGCCGCCACCTCCCGCGCGCGGCCTGGCCCTGCGGCCTGGACAGTCAGTGACGCCGCCGGTTCCTGCCCTTCCGCCCCCCCCTCCAGTTCCCCAAGCTGCCTTCGAAGTGACTCTCAACGGGGACAGACACCTGGCCCGCACGCACCCCCCTGTGCGCCCTGGGCAGGGGTGGGGCGCAGGGGGTGCGGCCCACCCCGCCCGGCGGCACCCTGGTCCTCCTAGACGCGCCTCCTTCCTCCTGACAATAGGCCCTGCAGTCCTTTTGTACTGGTTCTGACAGTCTTTTATTCCATGTGTGATTACTTTTTTCTTTTTCTATAAAGGTTCAACTGATTTTCCTCATGCAACGTTTCCTAAAGACCATGGCCAGTTTTCTACAGAAGCTATTTTTGACAACCTCAAGTGGCATTACATTTTGCAGTGAGGCAGAGGGACCAGGGGGTGGGGTGGGGGACTTCACAAGTCAGATTTCTTGAGGGCCTTCTGTTGGAAGCAGGAGAAATGGGGGTTGGAGGAGGGGTGGCGGGGAGTTGTCTTAAATCCCCTCCGGAGAACGGCCAGCTGCGGGGTCGGCTGTGCGCGCGCCGGTTCTCTGGAAGGGTCGAGAACTTTGTGCAGGGTCGACGATGAACTTGAGGGGCAGCGATGGAGACCAGTAGCAAGGCAGTCACTTTTAAAAGCAGGAACAAGTGAGGTTTGGCCGCTAGTTTACTCTGCACTCTCAGAAAAACACACAGTGACAACTGCTCTCTGTATCATGCCAGTCTCGAATGGAAACATTTCTGTAAAGTTGTGACTTTTCAAAGAGTAAACAGTGTTTTGGTCAGTGATGGTGTGGAGAAAATTACAGTATTGCATGTGCTTGTGCGTGCCGATTGATTGTGGCTTGAGGGTTGGGAGGGCTCCGAGAAGCAGAGTACCGAGTCAGACTTGCTTAGGCATTTTTTGCCAATTAAAAAAAATTAAGATAATTTTATGGAAACGGCTTGTGCTTTGAGAAGCCCAGTTTTATTCTGTCTTATGAAACTAATTTCCACTTTGAAGATTGTTCTGTTGTTCATGGTATAAATGAATGGAATATGATGATACCCTTATTTCTAGAAGACAAAGCATTTCCTTAAAATGTTTGCTAGGATAAGCTGTGCTGTTCTACTGATGGTCGTTTTAAATTAATAATGAGAACTATAATTTAAATGACATTTCTTTGTTAGACATTGTCATCTTAGACTGAAAGACTGAATTCTGCAAGTACTATATGATATTTTTTGCTTATAATGCTACATTTTTATTAATGTACCTTCCGTTTTGAGGATTTATATCTGTATTTCTCTTTGCATTATACAAATATACCAGTATTTTCATTCTGGAGCGAGTATGCTGTTGTATGAGGCAGTGACTGATACTAACATATGTCTGAGTATGTTACTCATTTTCTTTTCACCTTTTAGTGCGTGCTATTTAGTCCTGGGTTTCATAGTTTGATCATCAGTATACCCCAGACATTTGGAGTGGGATTTTTTTTTAACTTAAAATGCAAGATAAAAATCTTCAAATCTTCTCTTTAAAGGGAAGCAATAGACATATAAGCCACTTTAAAATTCTTTTTATTTGTGTGACAGAATTTCAGTTACTATATATTAAATGACATAAGAAACGTTTTAAAACAGAAAATATGACTCTAAGCAAAGTAACCATTTTGATAAAAATAAATACAAAGTGGGTGCAGTAGCTATACTGAGTTTTAGTTAAGTACAATATTAAACTATTTAAATGTTCAGTCCAAAAGGGCTAAGTAGTAAGAGAGTGTGGCCAATCTATCTCCGGTAAGTGGGAAGCATTATTTTATTTTGTTTGTGAAAGTTAATCATTCTGTGAAGCCAGTCTCATGTTTGGAAAGGATGAATAACAATAACCCCATTTCTTCCCGTGTCCTAAGTCCAAGTAGACCTTAATATTCCATGGGCTAGGGCCGGGGCGTGGTGGCTCACCCCTGTAATCCTAACACACTGGGAGGCCGAGGTGGGAGGATTGCTCGAGGTCAGGAGTTTGAAACCAGCCTGAGCAAGAGCGAGACCCCATCTCTACTAAAAATAGAAAGAAATTAATTGGCCAACTAATATATATAGAAAAAATTAGCCGAACATGGTGGCACATGCCTGTAGTCCCAGCCACTTGGGAGGCTGAGGCAGGAGGATCGCTTGAGCCCAGGAGATTGAGGTTGCTGTGAGCTGGTCTGATGCCACGGCACTGTAGCCCAGGCAACAGAGTGAGACTCTGTTTTTAAAAAAAAAAAAAAAAAAATCCAGGGGCTACTCATCAGAAACCTCAGCCAACCCAGAGACGCAGAGGCCCAGGAAATAAATCTCTCCTCATCGAACCTTCCGAGGGATCCACCTCTATTTATTCCAGGAAACAGAGGTCAGCAAGCCTGTGTGCTATGCAGAACATGTCACGCCTCGTGTGGCCACAGGAAGCCAGGCCCTCACGGCCAACTCCTGAGCCACCTGGCTGCAACAGAGACGCCCTGTTGACCCTACATAGCTTTCAATTCAGGGAATATTTTTTCCTGGGATAATGGATAAGCCAGAGGTTCTTCAATGCTAACATTCATGCAAACTACCTTAAGTGCTGGCGTGGTCCAGAGAGTCTTGCTAGGAGTTGCTCACTGAGACCTGGGAGAAAGCATTTTTAACAAGCTCCTTGGATGACGGGGGACTCACCTCCGGGTCTTTCTTTGGACATGAATTTAATTTAGAGGCATTGTGTACAAACTCGGTTACCTGAGTTTTTTTTTTTTTTTTGTATTTATGTTTCTAAATTCTGATTAGGTGGGAGAAGGCGAAATTTCTAGTGACACAATTATTTCTGCCAAGAAATTTCAGGTGAGAATGGCAAGAGATAACAGCCAACCCCAAAGATGAAAGAATGAACTGAGAGAGAGAGATAAGCCGTTTAGGAGAAAGTATTGGGTAGGGCCAAAGAGCACCTCCAAGCTCAATGGGTCAATGACTCTATTAACATGCAGTTTGTTAATTAATCAAAAATTATCAAGAAGAGGTTAGTTGTGTCCAGATTGCTCATTGTACCAGGAGAGGTACAGTGTATCTGGGGAAGCGTCCATTAAAATAGCTCATTTTGTTTCTTTGGGAAATTAATTTAGCACAACTAAATGAATCGTATACTTGAAGCAATAGAAAATAGGTTTCTTGTACGTACATCTTTGCATGTTATGGCATCGAATTATTGGGTCAAAACCAAGCATTTTTAGGCCTCTTGATATGTCAAAAAGCTTTGCAGAGAGATTATATATATATATTACTTATATATAGGTAAAATGTATATGAATCTACACCTGACATATTCGTTATTTTAAAAATGTCATATTTCAAGTAAAGTGAGGAAGCACATAACAAATCAATAACAATGATAAATAATCTGTTTCCACTATTCAACCCTACTAAATCTTGTCAGTTTCGCTATATTGGTTTCTACTTTTCCTTTTCTCTTGTCCATTTCCTTTTCCTTTCTATTTTTCCTTCCTTCTTTTCTCCCTCCCTTTCTTTCTCCTTCTCCTTCCCTCCTTCCTTCCTTCCTTCCTTCCTTCCTTCCTTCCTTCCTTCCTTCCTTCCTTCCTTCCTTCCCTCCCTCCCTCCCTCCCTTCCTCCCTTCCCTTCCCTCCCTCCCTCCCTCCCTCCCTCCCTCCCTCCCTCCCTCCCTCCCTCCCTCCCTTCCTTCCTTCCTTCCTTCCTTCCTTCCTTCCTTCCTTCCTTCCTTCCTTCCCTCTTCCTTCCCTCTTCCTTTCCTCCCTCCCTTCCTTCCTTTCTCCCTCCCTCCCTCCCTTCCTTTCTTCTTTCCTTCCTTCCTTCTTTCCTCCCTTCCTCCCTTCCTTTTTCCATTCCTCCCTCCTTATTTCCCTCCCTCCTTTTCTTCTCTCTCTCTCTCTGTCTCTCTTTAAAGAAATAAAACATGACACAATTATTTCTTCCAAGTCCCTGATCTCGCCATCAGCCCTCTACATTCTCAAATGCCCTGCCCCCCTAAGAGATGACAAGGTCCTAGGTCCCAGGGCTGACTCATGCTTAATTTTGCAGGTGCATCATTGGGTGGCAGGGCTGGGTCCACCCCGTTTTTCCAAGGCCTACAGGATGGAGAGGAAAACTCTGAGCCTTTCACTGTCCGGCTTCTCCGCCACCCTGCACATCCTCCCTCTGTATTCTCATCTCTCCCTCTCGGGTTAATTTTACACAGCTCTCCGCTCTTCCTGGAAAGCCCAGGCCCCTATTTCTGCCTGGGAATTCCTCACCAATCCCTCGAGAGCAGGTGTAACAGTCACAATATTTAACCACTGGGATGCAAGGGCGTAACTTACCTGTACGTGCCAGGGTGCTGGCTGAACATCGGGTCCTTGCTGGACTTTTGGGAGCCCTTCTTGGTCCAGTCGTGCCTCCCCTGGGCTGCCAGGGTGTGTTGTTTGCCCTGATGAAGTCTGCTCTTTGGCACCTGGCACGCACTGTCATTGGCTCCTGGCTCCCCCTGCGGTCTAATCCCCTCCCACCCTCTTCTCAGACCCTGCACTCGGTCACTCCAAGTCGCTGGCCGTGCCCAGAACAGACCACACCGTGTCATGTCCTCATGGCTTTGCATGTGTTATTCCTTATGTCCAACCTCCCTGCTCCCCCTTTCCCATGCTTCCCCCAAAGTACCTGGACCTGCTAAGCTTCCAGACGTAAAAGAGTGAACTGGACGCAGAGGGCAAACGCCTGGCCTCTGTAGACAGGGGGAGAGTGTCCCAGTGCAGACCCTGCACGGTCTCCAAAGCTCCAGACTCAATCATTAGATCCAAGTGCCGTGGCTGCCTAAGCAGCAGACTTACCGTCCTACCAGCATTTTAATCTGTCTGTGCGCATTGAGGGGGCTGGGCTTATAAATGCAGCAGAGCCAAAATATTGCTCTCTATTCACCTGTCACTCTGTGCGGGTTGCCAAGACTACTGGACTTCAGGACCCTCTCCCTCCGGGGAGAGCGAGGCAATGGGAAACCATCTCCGCCCACCCACCTCGCAGTCCCATAGCAATAACCTTTGCACAGCTTCGTAGCTGCTTCAGGAGTAAACATAACTTGATCTGACTTCGAGGGGTTTTTATGCTCTTCCTCCCACTTGGAAAAGACTTTTGAAGTCTAACTCAGCCCACAAAGGGAACTCTCTCCTCCCCCCTTCATTCCTTTTGGGATATTGTTGGGTAAGGATGTGATGCTTGGAGCCACAACAGCCATTTTGCAACCATGAGGAGAGACACTGTCAACACAGTAAAGATAGCAGGACAGAAAGATAAAAAATGACAGGCACCTGTTATACCATTCTTGTGCCGCTTAACCATGTGCCGCTAAACCTTGTGCCGCTAACTCATCCCTTTAGACTTCCGGTTTTGAAATAAAAACTACTGTTGTTTCAGTCATTAATATTCAGGAAGCAAAAAAATAAAAAATAAAAAAAATAAACAATAAAAAAAATATTCAGGAAGCCTGTTACTTGAAGCAACAGATAAGTGCAACAATACCTAAAATCACTCCGTCCCCCCCACCCCTTGAATAGGTATGTTTGATATCCTGGGCCTGTCTTCACAAGTTTGTGAAAATCAGACTTATTTAATTCATTTGTTCCGACTATCAGACTACTCTGCCTGTTGCTAACTGTGAAATTAACCTGGCTCTAGCAAAATGATGAGATTGGTTTGACATAGTTTCTCAGGTTGAAATAAGTCCGGCTGATTCAAAAAAAAAAAAAAAATACCTATTACTAGGCCAGCTCTGTTTAATTGCATTTTACAATATCCTTTTGATCAGCGTACATTTAAACTTTTTAGATATCATCAACCTAATCAGAGGCGTCTAGGAAACCACCTGAAGCGTCCATCCAATGAGGAGATATTGAACACTAACAAGGAGACGGTGTCTGTGTTGGGCAATGCAGACAGACACAGGGATCAGGAAAACATAGTTCTCTTGCTAACGGGTTAGCAAGCGGGTTGGGGAAACTTGGCACATACGCCCCAAACCATAAAGCAAGGCAGAACATCATAGATGCCAAGAGACGGGTCTATGCAAAGAGCTCGGGGATACTGAGGAGGCCAGACACCAAAATAGACTGTCTACAAAAGGTCCTGGGCCTTATATCTCTGATTACCCAGTTGAGGAAAGAAGGAAACCCAGGAAGACTGGAACCAAAATGGGCCAGGTTCCACCGTCTCCCTCCCTGCCAGGTTCTCATATTTCTTTCTAGCTCCTTCTGCACTCTCCACGCCCCGGAGTGCATTTCTCAAATCCATTTCTCTAAGTGAAACAAACCCACATAATTGCCTCTTCAAAGTTTTCGGTTCCAGTTCTACCCAAGCGCTCAAGAGCCAGCGAGGAATGTGGTCATCTTAACAGAGGAAGTTTATTTTACACAAAATCTTGCTGTTGCGAGAAGAGCCAGCAGAGATGCTGTTGATGAGTGATGTCGGGACTGGACAGAAATCACAAGTAGCCGGCCCTGCAAAGGATCGCCCCAGCCCTGCAAAGGATCGCCCCAGCCCTGCAAAGGATCGCCCCAGCCCTGCAAAGGATCGCCCCAGCCCTGCAAAGGATCGCCCCAGCCCTGCAAAGGATCGCCCCAGCCCTGCAAAGGTTGGGGGAGGGGGGAGTGGAATTATGACAGGTTTATACTGCAGAAAAGGGTGTTTTGTGCTTTTGTTTAAGAGAAAAGGCATCCTACACCAATTCATCTGGAAAAAGAAAAAAAAAAAAAAAAAAAGAGAAAAGGCAGCAGGTGGTGGGGAAGGCTTAATAGGTACCCAGCAAACCCTGCATGCTGGCCTTGGGCATTTAAGGTAAATAAACAGCTTAATATTTGTACCCGAAAGCCCAAAGTTTTGAAGTAAATTCAAATTACACAGAGAAATCATGCAGAAAACATTTTAAGTTGCAATGTTCAGGGCATAAATGCAACATTCCTATTCACAGTAGCATTAAAGAGACACGTAATTTAAAGCTACTATTATACTATTTTGCTTTCAGGAGGAATAATCCAGCCATTTATAAATTAAGTTTTAGGTGGCCCGCCTATTCTAGGTGGAGAATATGTACACTGTTGGAAAACTGTGTATTTAAACATCTCCCTAATAACATTTATATTACCCAAATGATGCCGTTGTATGTTTAAAACTGTGTATTTAAACATCTCCCCAATAACATTTATATTACCCAAATGATACCCAAATGATGTTGTAGCTTTCTGGGATGGGAATCTTATTTTCAGCCAAGAAATGATGCCTGAGATGTCCACATTGTTTTTTGGTTGGAACCTACTAAAGATCAATAAATGGTTTCATTTTCTTGAGCATACGTATGTGCTGTAATTTCAGAGGACTCTGCAAAATTATTTATGTTTCAGTGCCCAGCTAATCCATGTCTTTTTAAAAAGTTCTATAGGAATCACTAAACTTAAAGTGCACAAGGAGATGAAAGTTTTCTTTGTTGTCTGTTTCATTTTCCCCCCTTTTATTCCCTATAAATTTCCCATGCATTTCTTATATATTAATCAATGTGCCGGGCAGAAAAAGACACAAGAGATAGGAAAAGAACTCATGCAGGTATTCATTCTGCAAAGTGATGTAAAGAGTAACAGTACAGCGTGCGATTCATTTAACCCACAGTCACGATCAGTTTAATTTGCATATCTGTCTTGAGGAATTATGGGATACCCAGAGCTATTTCTAGAATTTGATTTGCATAATTGTGCTAATCCTTTATGAGTATGGTGACATGTGGTCTGACAAAGGATTTCTAAAAAAATTCGTAAGTTACCTTATAAGTTTTATAAAGGTATTAATATTAAATAGCTTTATATATATATATTTAATAATTGGTCTCTATTGAAAGGAACACAATTATACAAAGACATGATTAGTCTTTTTGCTAATGGCATATTGCTTTTCTTTTCCTAGTTCAAAAAATAGATTTGCTAACTGCAAATTTGTCATTTAAAGTTTGTTCTTTTTTCTTTCTTCTTTTTTTTTTTTGCTAGCACCTTTGGGCAACGTTAAAATTCATTTAAATATTGTAAGAAAATTTTCACTTGTAATGGGTCTCAGTGACTTTCTCGGTGTCTAAAATTTCTTAATCCATGGGTGGGTGACATCTTTCAGAGTTTGGAACATTGGCTGCCAGAAGATGAATTTACATATTTTCTTAGGGTTTAGAATATGAATGCTCTTGTGACCAACACATATAAGTAAGTTCAAACACTTCTGATTTCAAGAGTCTTCCTCCATTTGGTTAGCGGGCTGTCAGGAAGATGTCATAACAGGACTGTAATAAAGAGGAAACTCCTTTTTGACATTGGAAAACTGACAGTTCTTAAGCTTCCTTTCTCTTTCTCTCTCTGTCTCTCTCTCTCGTTTCTGCCCTACACTCGGGCTACCCAACCCTAGCATGCACCTTGCAATGCAAGCTAAAATCAACCGCACTTACTTGCTCTTGCTACCTGAGCCAACGGTGCATGCCCCGCTTTCACCAGAAAATTCCATTACGTGCTAATCAATCTGGTTGCATCTCCCTGCCATCAGTCCCAACATCCAAGCCAATTTGGGGAGGGTGGGTGTACAGTGGGTCCCACCTTCTGCAGGGCAACCACTAAACAAGAATGCAAAAATATATATATTTTTTAAAGATAACAAAATGAAGTAGAAAGTATAAAACAATGATGCACTTTTGAAAAGAATGATTCCACTGATCGGTTAGGGTGGAGGTGGGGTGCTTTAACGAGAGACAATGCAAGAGTGGCTTCACTGTTTCTCCCCGGCTTCAGGGGGTCATCCACTGGCCCAGGCTGATGGGTCAGCTCTGTCATCTTCCCCAAATGCCTTCAGTCTCTGGGTCCAAAGCAGACAATAAATTGTTGCATGTCCCCATCAGAGAGGAAATGAAGGGCAATTTTGAGTGAGGCAGATCACATCTGTTCACATTCCATCCCTAAGAATTGAAGTCACAATGGCCATACCTGGGCAGCTGGTAAATGCAGTCTCTAAATGTCTAGATGCGTGGACATGTGCCCAGCTAAGACTACTGAGAGAGAGAGAGAGAGAGAGAGAGAGAGAGAGAGAGAGAGAGAGAGAGAGAGACAGAGAGACAGAGAGACAGAGAGAGAATGTGAGAAGTAATGAATAAATATGAAAATGAATGAATTATGGAAGACAACTAGTGTCTACCAGTTTTATCTTACATCATTCAGGGATTTTTCCCTTTCCTAACTAAATCCAAAAAAAATCAATATTATTTTGTTATAGTTGCCTGAAAAAGAAAAAAAGAAAGAAAGACAAAAATATTAATAGAACATATTAACATTTGCTGTCCAAAGGACTAGCAATTTCAGACAAAATTCAATTCCCTATAAATCAATCACAGCACCATGGTTAGCAATATTCTTCCGTAAGTGTCTTATACTTTGAGCCGCAAAATATTACCTTTTAAAATTTTGTACAAGAGCAAATATTCATTGATATGATGTGGGCCTGGAATATTCTGCTCCTCCATTTCAAAACTCCAACTTAAAATTTCAAAAATATATCTCCGGAGTAAATATTAAGATGATAAATATTGATACGATACTAGATGATGGGTATATGAGACTTCCCTTCAGGTTTTTTTTTTTACTTTTATGTTTAAAAATTTCCACAATAAGAAGTTTTTGCTGATGTGTTTGTTTTTAAGAATGAACCAAATATACCCATGCCAGCTTCAATCTTGTCTATGGGGAAACTCAACTCGTGAAATTTCTCAACAGTTATTCAACTGTTGAACCTAATAAAGAACACTTTCCCCCAATTTCGCTTGTGAAGCTTTTGAGTTTTTGCAACAGAAACATTTTTCATAAACTACAGCACATTTTAATCAAGATAATGAAAATCTGGATTTTTTTTTTTTTTTTTTTTGAGACAGAGTCTCGCTTTGTTGCCCAGGCTAGAGTGAGTGCCGTGGCGTCAGCCTAGCTCACAGCAACCTCCAACTCCTGGGCTCAAGCGATCCTTCTGTCTCAGCCTCCCAAGTAGCTGGGACTACAGGTATGCACCACCATACCCGGCTAATTTTTTCTATATGTATTAGTTGGCCAATTAGTTTCTTTCTATTTATAGTAGCGACGGGGTCTCGCTCTTGCTCAGGCTGGTTTCGAACTCCTGACCTCGAGCAATCCGCCCGCCTCGGCCTCCCAGAGAGCTAGGATTACAGGCGTGAGCCACTGCGCCCGGCCGAAAAACTGGATTTAAACAATGTGGAAATCTGCTTACAAGTGCACTCTGAAGATGTGAAATCATTCATCTATGGTTGAATTTATTTCATTATATCTGAGGCTTGAACTTTAAGGTGACTAAACATTTCTTCTTGAAACACAGTAAACTATAAAGAGAGAACTGGCATGTCTTTGACTGAATATATAAACTGTATCAAATGTTTACCTCTCCACTACTTTGGATGCAAATATATTTTATCTGTTCTTTTAGGATCTTGATTTTGCAAAGTCCCATTTGGAGGTTTAGGTTTTTTGAATATCAGCTTTTCAACTGAAATAAAAATTTTTCAGGAAATGGCGTTCCACAAAACACAAGACAAGCTTTAGACTAAACAATCTATCCCCACCTGCAACCCCCACAGGATGTTTGGCAATGTCTAAGGACATTTGTGATTGTCACAACCGGAGAGTGCTACTGGTACCTAGTGAGTGAGGGCCAAGAATGCTGGTAAATACCCTACGAAGCACAGGAGAGGCCTCCAAGACAAAAAGTTATATGGCCCAGAAAGTCACCAGTGTCAGGGTTGAGAAACCTGGACAAGAGAAGCCTGCCACTATGCCCACAGTTGTCACTCCATGGGCAGGTGTCGTTTTGCCCGGCTGGCACAGCTGCAGGTATGCGTGGGTGATCCAGGCTTCATGGTGAGGGAAGGCCCTGTGGGCAGAAGAATCCATCCTCCATACGCACGAGATCCAGATTGTCCTGTGCATTCGGTTGCCAGTATCCACGTTATCACGTTGCCCACACTACGATTTTCCACTTTCTCGATTTTAATCTTTTGTCACATATACACATACATTTTATTGAAATGCTTACTAGTCTGATTTATTCAGCCCAATGCTGTGCAAACTTGGACCTTCTAAAGCATTCTGACGATTTATGGATCTGGTCAAAAAGAATGAAATCCTGAGGCCGGCCTCGGTGGCTCACGCCTGTCATCCTAGCACTCTGGGAGGCCGAGGCGGGAGGATGGCTCGAGGTCAGGAGTTTGAGACCAGCCTGAGCAAGAGCGAGACCCCGTCTCTACTAAAAAATGGAAAGAGATTAATTGGCCAACTAAAAATATACAGAAAAAATTAGCGGAGCATGGTGGTGCGTGCCTGTAGTCCCAGCTACTCGGGAGGCTGAGGCAGGAGGATCACTTGAGCCCAGGAGTTGGAGGTTGCTGTGAGCTAGGCTGACGCCACGGCATTCTAGCCCAGGCAACAGAGTGAGACTCTGTCTCAAAATATAAATAAATAAAAATTAAAAAAAATAAAAATAAAGAATGAAACCCTGAGACGTACGGGGAAAGGGCTGGGAGAAGGGCGCAGCTGCTGGGGAGTTCAGAAGCTGGGTCACCTGGGCCACACCAGAGAACGCAAGAGCCCTTGAGACCAAGGGAACTGTGGGGCCAGCCAGGCTGGCCCAGGCCTGCTTCCCTACTCCTTCTAGGAAACTTTGCATGAATTCTCCCAATGGGCTACGTTAACAGCCACCGAGATTCTCCAGTGGGACCCTTCTGTGAGTTTCCTTCTGGAATGAATGGAAATCGACTCATTTATACTGAGGACGATGGGAATTTTTGGGGGTGGCAAGAAAAAACAAAGACGCTTAGCTACTCTCCTCACGTCTCATGCAACTAGAAAGACGCTCACCAAATAGGGTCACAGGGTGGCAGGAACTTTTCCATAGTCCTCTATTCGGTCTCAGTGGCTCTCAGCCATGGGTGCACCTTAGAATTAATCAGGGAGCTTAAAAAAAAAAAATCCCAACACCTGGGCCTCATCCTAGACAAATCAAATCAGAATCTCTGAGGGTATCGGGTGCTGGAAAAATGTGAATGGTACTTCAAGAACAGCATATTAATTAATTGCACCTCTAATTTTGGGAAATGTGTGCTCTGAAATATATATAATTATATAATATATAAATATTAATATATATAATATATAATATATAAATATATTATATATTATATATAAAGATATATATATATCTTTATTACTCCCAAAAAAACTTTATTACCTCCTACCCATATATATATATATATATATATATATATATATATATATATACACACACACATACCTACATATATATATATGGGGGTTATATATATAGGTGGGGGTAATGAAGTTTATTTAAAGAACATGTCATTAAAGATTTTAATCTTTAGAATACATTAAAAAATTCTGGAGGTCTGTCATACATGGTGGCTATAGTTAATATTATACACTTGAAAATCACTGAGAGAGTTTTAAGTGTTCTTGCTACAGAAAATTATGAGTATGTGAGGTTAAACGTACATTAGTCAGCTCAACTTAGCCATTCCACAATGTATACATATTTCAAGACATGTGGTATGCTATAAATATATACAATTTTTATTTGTCAGTTAAAATTTTGGAATACACTGCAAGGAATACAGTTCTCTTTAATGCGAAAGGGAGTACTGGGCATCAACAAATTAGTGGGAGACAGCAGAGAATGCAAGGAATTGTTAATTCTGAGGGTAATATCTGAAGTACACGGCAATGTGGAGACAAAGATCATAAAAGGTTCCCAATGAATTTTTACAGTGCTCCTCACTGAATGCCAAAAATGTCCTGTTTTTAAAATGAAAATGGCCCTCAACTTTAATTTGCTAAAAAAAAAAAATGAAGCCAGAAAAGAGTAGGGTGAGATTTCTGATATTAAAACCAATGAAGAGGAAAATTGGTTTAGGCATTCCATCTACCACTGGGCTGGCTTAATAAGGCTCTAACAAAAGAACTACTTGGAGAAGCTGGGCAGGACGAAGGTTCTCTGTGAGAGAGGAGGGTTTGTAAGGAAGTAGTTTTGGCATAAACTTTTCTATGCCAAAAAAAAAAAATGTTTTTGCTAAAAGGATAAAGAAAGTCAGATGCAACAGTTTTCACGGAGGTCGATGTTTGCAAAGAAATCCAAAGGTCCACTTGAGTTTGGTCCTGAGGTTTGGTCAAAATAAGATCTATTTCCACCTTAGAATGGATGAAATTCCTTCACAATTCTGTCATCAGCATAAGCTGTTGACTCAGCTTATCTTGTGTAAATTCCCACCTTGCTTTCTCACCTTGCAGAAATTCTGGTCTAGGAACTTCTGCGTGAGACCACCCTCAAAACTGGAAGAAATGGCACCCAGAGCCTTTGCAGGACGAGACTTGGTATGCTCTGCATAAAATGGCGTCGAAGAATCTCCAAGGAGCATGATTACAAGTTTTTAACAACAATGATGTGAAAGGTGTTAATTTTGGTAACAAGTCAAAAACAATTACAAAATAGAACTGTACGCTAAAAATAATAAAAAATAATAACCAAGGGGAAAGGTAGCAAATGACGAAGTTCTACTTCTTTTTTTGGATTGGTAGTGAGTCAGTGGGTAGAGTTCTTCATTTTCTACACAAACTTCACATTCATTTTCTTGACTGTGTACATGCAGTCCACTCCTGTAGGCGTAGCAATAGGTATACCTTTAACTGGGTTATGTATACGTAGTATGGTATATGCAAAAGCAAAATTGTACAAGCGTCAGTTATGTCTTCTAACTTAGGTGAAAATGGATGATGACCCTAATTAAGCTTTCACCACTTCCGAAAAAGGATGTCTCAAACATTATACAGAAACAAATTTAGCAGCATTGCCAAAGTGCCTGTTTCTTGACCCATGATTCCACTTGTCGAAGTCTAATTTTTTTTTTTTTTTTCAAAAAACTCACCGAGGAATGTTTCAACTAAACTGAGCCAAAAATAACTTCTTGGTGACCAGGTATGGTAATTAGTACAGCAAAATCCCCATACATTTACGGGACGTGTTATAGCCCAAGGGGTAAAGTTATATGCAAGGTGCCATTGTAAGCCCTGTGAGTAAATAAGTACAAAAAGAACAATTTTTCTTTTTTTTTTTTTTAATGGTTGGTAGGTTGGCATGGGTAAGTTGAGTCAGTTAAACGCATTTCACGAGTTGTTTATTTGTGATGTTGAACCCAGTTACAATACTTGGTGGGTTTTCCAAGGCCAGCCCACATTGGCGTCACTGCATGGCTGGGACCGGACAGGCCAGCAGCCTGCCTGGCCACCCACGAGACATAATCCTTCACCCTCTGCGGAACCAATGCAGTGAGTTCCCACAAGTCCATCCCTCGTGACAACCAGTTTTGGGGTGCCGTGTCATTTTCTTTCGTGCTCCAGCACCTCGCACTGTTTATTGTTTGTACAACCTTAAAAATCCATACAAAACAGAACTTTCCTGCATGCAAAATGAAAATGTGCACGTCGGTTAGAGCTGTTTCACCAACCCTGGAGTCTTTACCCACGTTAGGGTGCGGCCTGTATGGAGAGCTGCTTGTAATAAAAACTGACAACGACGATCGTGACAAAAAATAAGGATATAATATTAAAATAAAATCAAATGATATACAGTACTGTCATTATTCTGATACAGAATTTTTTACACAGCAATGTTGATACAGGTACAAACGGCAGGATGTCAGACAATCCATTAAAATCCACCTTTCGGTTACAAATAAAGTTTAAATTACAATTTAATACCAGTTTAAAAATGGTAACTAGTGGTATGCCAGAGTAAAACCAAGACTTCCTCTTTGAGCGACGCTTCCTAGAACATCTCTAACTAGGGGTATTGTTGTTTTTTTTTTTTTTTTTTTAAAAAAAACCCAACTTTATAAAAAGAAAAAGGAATAAATGTAGTATTTGTATTGGAAAAGAAGTCTTTTATGTGTAGGATAAGAAAAAAAACCCAAATCTAGAAATCTGGGCTAAGTTAGTTTGGCTTTCCACTCCTTGTGTTCTCATACCAAAGAGCAGGGCTGAGGTCCACTGGACAGAGGAGTTTAGAGACGTTCTAGAAGCATCCACCCCAGGAGAGGAGAGTGGCGAGTGTAGTTCAACACTCTTACCACTGCATCGGGCTAAAAGCTTGCATCTCGGCAGTCACTCTGCCAGCGAAAAACACAGACCCTCCACTGTAACATTCTAGAGAGGAGAGAAGGGAAAGGGAGAAGAAAAAAATGAGGGCCTTAATATCCTTCGAGGAGTAGGAGGGAAGACACCAAAGGGTGTGTGTGTACCTGCGGTGGGGCACAGAAGGGGAGGTGAGAAAAAAAAAATCTTTCTGTAACAAAATCCCAAATTCTTACGTTCCTCATTTTTGTCAAAATGGGAAAGTTATTGACATTAAAAAAAAGCCAAACCAAACCAAGACAGAAACAGGGAAATGAGAACCAGTTCCATAATGGCTTACACTTTATATTTCTATCCAAAATTCCCTTGCAGTAAAAAAATAAAACAAAACGAAACCAAAAACCCGTCATTTAAAAATCAAAGGTAAAAATGTTACTTAGAAAGTCGAGGAAGCAAGAGCATTTCTCTCTGGCATGGTTTTTTGTTTGGCACAATCACAAGTAAGACTTTAACAGACATCGTGTGGCTATTCACATTGAAGTTTCTACCCTAAAGTGATTACTTTCGGGCTAAACAAATGAATCGGTTAAATGAAGTCCGTAAACAGGCCAAGCCTGGCAGACATGGACAAGTGTGATGCATTCTCCGCCCAAAAAATGGAACCTAAACAAAAAAAGAAGACTGAGTCAGAGCAGGAAATGTTTCAAGACAAAACTAAACGATTCTTGAGATCCATCTTTGAATAACAATAACTAGTGTTTATTAAGAGTTAACTACCCATTAGGCAATATGCTCAGCACTTCTCATGTCATATTATCCTTTCCCAACCTTAGAACCACGTTGGAAAGATAGCAAACGCTTAAATCATGCCCATTCTACAGGTGAGGGAGTGAGGCACACAGAGAGTAGCAAATTGTTCAAGGTCGTGTTATCTAAAACTTGGCGCTTGGCTCCCAGTTGGACCAAAGAGACCAAGGTCTTAGTCATCAAGCTATACTACCTTTTACTTTTCCTCGTTTTCTTTCTTTTTACAGGGTTCTGCTATTGGAACTGCTTAACAACGTGGCGCCGTAGGCATGACCATATCTATGTAATGAGCAAACATAAACTCACAAGCAATAAGCAATGCATACGATTCGTGCATGTGAGCACAGATGCCCAGAGCCAAAACGCTGGGGAAAAAAATCTAACAAGGAACAGAGGAAAAATGAGGGAAGGAGGCGAGCTCGGTTTGCAGAAATGGCCTAGGCAGACCCAGCAGGGAAGAGAGTCACACTAAAGAGCCCAGCCCACTGTCACCAGCGACGCTGGGTTGAGGAGTTGCTGACCAGCGGCTAGCGTAATGGCAAGTGGAGCACTCTCAAGACCTGGGTGTTTTCCAGAAGGAAAGAGAGCAAAAATTGCTTTCTATCCCCCTAAGAGGGGTATCTTCCTGAGCATCCGCCTGCCTTGCAAGTTACATGGAGAAATCTTTAACCCCAGGCCTGGCGACATGCGGTAGCCAGTGACACCGGATGATGGCGAATGACTGATTCAGACTAACGTGAGAGAGGCAAGCTGTTACAGACCCATGCCTCTTGTGGGGATTCTTGTATGGCGGAGAACGTGTGCTTCCCGCTTGCAAACTCACACGCTTTGTTCGACGTCATTCTAGTGCATTTTCTGTGCAACATGGCCCAAAGACGGTCCCACACCAACGACCTGTCCTTCCAAGAAAATCTGAGTTCACCTTCCAGATGCCTTCAAATACATTTCTTTATATATATATACATATCTTTATATATATATAATTATATATGTTATATATATTATATATTATATTATATATATTATATATATAATATATATTATATATAATATATTATATATATATATATTTTTAAGCCCATCTCTAGACAGTGGCAGAACCATTCTAACCTTAGTTCGGGGTTGAACTGGACCCAACTCCAGGGCGGCCCAACAACGTAAAGGCTAATTAATTATTCCGGGTCTATCTTTCGGCAGTATCACGCCCACATTCTTCTTACCTCCTCCTTTTTCCTTTTCCTTGTCTTCCTCTTTCTTCTTTCCTGCCTTCCCTTTCCAAAATGGTTCTGGAAGGGCCAGGGAGATGACTGAGATCAATAAATACAAAGGGCAGAAAGAGCAGCAATAGGGGGCAGGGTGTGTCTGTGTGTGTGTGTGTGTGTGTGTGTGTGTGTTGGACAGGCAGCGTGACACACAGCCCAGCCACCCGAGCCTCTGCCTCTGTGACACGTCGCGACTTCCCGGGTTCTAACGACCGTGCCCGCAAACAGGCGCGCCGGCCCTCGGCTGACCACAGACCTGGGCTCAGAATGGTTCTGTCACTGTGTGAGTGAGAGGGGGACGCTGAGGGCTGGCTCCTTGGCTGCCACCAGGGGTGCATCAGAGGAGGTGGGTGCAGCTGGCTGGGCCCAGGCAATTATAAGGGGATAGAGTCAGAAGTGACAGTCGGTGACCCCGATAACCCGTTCTGACCCTCAGAACTTGGAGAGGTTCCTTCTCACCACGCCCGGCACTACTGCACGGACCAGCGGTTCTCACCCGGGGGGACTCTGCATGCAGGGGACATCTGGCCATGTCCGGAGACATTTTCTGGTGGTCCAACTGGGGGAGCGGGGAGGGGTTTCCAGGCCTCCGGCGGGTCAGGGCCAGGGGTGCTGCCAAATGCCCTACGATGTAGGGGACAGCCCCTCTGCGAATGAGAATTACCTGGCCCCAAAACGTCAGCAGTGCCAAGGTTGAGAAAGACTGTCACAGGCACCGAGCTCCAAGCAAAAGGAGCCCCGAGGAAATAAAGCACACCTTCGACAAGCGTGACAAACCGTCACAGACGGGAGCCACCAAGGGCGTTTCTTCTATCCACTCATTCAACAGGTATTTGCTGGGTGTCACCTACACACACATCAGGCCCTACTTGAGGTGCTGAGGGTGCAGCGAGGGACAGAACAGGGAAGGCCCTTGCTTTGTCCCCAGGGAGCTCACATTCTAATGACGAAGGACAGGGAACCAATGAGCGAGCGCCAACTGCGCCTAAGTGCCCTCACGGTGCCCCACGGTTTTGTGCTTTCTGCAGGGTGACGCTGTGATCACGCTTTGGCCCAGGGGTCCTCAAACTTTTTTAAACAGGGGGCCGGATCACTGTCCCCCAGGCTGTTGGAGAGTGCGCACTGTGGGCCGGGGAACAGTCGGCTGCAAAGCAGGACAGGCAGCGGTGACAAAAACACCGGGCGGCGGGCCGGATAAATGTCCTCGGCGGGCCGCATGTGGCCCACGGGCCGCAGTTCGAGGACGCCTGCTGTGGCCTGTCGCCTGGGGCTGCCCGCGCCTCGAAAGCAGCAGCAGGAAAAGAACCCAGACAGCTGCCACCGGTGCCGTGGGGTACGAGTGTCACCCTAAGCCTGCCTGCCTGATTTTCCGCCCTGTTCTGAGACAAGCTAAGGGGCTTCCTCTCCAGGAGAAGTGACACGTCCAGCCGAGGTCACCCAGCTAGAAGGCAAAAGTGCTGGCAGTCAAGCCTGGCCCTGTTCCCTCCTGGATTTTGTTCTCTTTGTGCCGCCATGCCCAGACTCCAGGCTCTTTGAGGAGGGGACTGTGCCCGTTTTATGTGCGAGCACGTGGCCCCTGGCCTGGCACACAGAAGGCGCTCAAGAAAATATCTGCTCGATGCCTGTCACCTGTCGCCCCATCCCTCCCCCTGCACAGACTGTCCCGGAGGCCCGTGGACCACCGGACGACCATCTCCGGTCCCGAGGCTTCCCCTCCCCCTGGCACAGAGGAGGCCCAGGGCCACCAAACTCAGAGAGGGGACACAGTTGGATGTGCCATGACCCCCAAAGAGGCCTCGCTCGCCCCTGGCTCGGGCCGGCCACTCTCGGGCCCAGGAGGGCCTGGCAACGTGGGCGCAAGGCCACCTGCTCTCGAGAAACCTTTCGAAGTTCTCGTATCCCTTTTCTTATCGAGGGCGGCAGGACGGTACAGACACCCATCTGGATAAGCCTCGGCCACCTTAAGACAGTGATCGGACTGCGCCGGGGTCCCTGAGTCCCTGGGTGCCCTTTTCTCATCCATTTCTTCATGATCCGGTCTGTGTCTCTCCTTCCAGACTCCGCCTGCACCGGCGAATGGCAATGTCCCTCCACCTGCCACTCCTGTGAGCCCCCAGGGACGAAAACCGAGATGTCTGACGTCACGCGCTCCGTTGATGCTGGCCGGGTCCTCGACCGGCCCGCGCACTCCTGGCATCTAATCGCACCGTGTGACAGAGCCAGCAGGTGTCGCCTGGGCACGAACCCACCAGGGAGTGCTCACGGAGGATGCATATTGGAACCATTCGGCCCACCCTTGACGGTTTACTTAAGAATCAAACCAAGTACTCAAGCCAAAGTTTCTAATAGCCTGGAATTCCAAACAGCAAATTCTAGAAGTTACCACGGCAGAACGTCCAGCACTCTTGAAAAAAAAAAAAAACAATTCTTATCCGTTTGCAGCACTTTTAAAGAGAAAATAGCACTCATGAAAGGGCCGTGTGGGGGACACTTGTAGCGATGGAAATCTTCTGTATCCCCACTGTGTTGACGTCAGTATCTTGCCTGCGCTATTATTGTGCTATAGTCATGCAAGATGTCGCCGTAGGGAGAAACCGGGCAAAATGCATGGAGTCCCAAAGTTGAGAAAACTTGCATTAGACTCAAGCATATTTATGTCTTGTGAGTCTCTTTGCCAATTTGAACCTGTAACCACGGCTATCACGTTATGCCAAGAAATCAATGTAGATAGTGGCTCTTGATATTATGATAGGAAAGATGAGGAAGTTGGCATATTTTGCTTTCTTCTATCCATCTTTCACTAATTCTTTTTTAGTTATATGAGTTATATGTTAGTATTTTAAGAAATATTTTAAATCTAAAAAATTAAAAATTTAAAAAATTTTAAATTTTAAATTAAAAAAATTAACTAATTTAAAAAATTTTTATATTAAATATAAAATTTTTATATTATTTTATATTATATATAATATAATATATAATATAACATATAATATAATATATTATATTATATTATTTATATATTATTTTAAGAAATTTTAATTTCATATTCTGAAATTATAATTATGTTTAAAATGTTTTATCGCCAATAATCTTCAATAGCTTTTTAAAAACAAACAAGATCCGGGTTTTGTTTTTTGTTTTTTTTAAGAGACAGGTTCTCCATCTGTTGCCCAGGCTGAAGTGCAGTGGTGTAATCATATCTCACTGTAGCCTGGAACTCTTGGGCTCAAATGATCCTCTTGCCTCAACCTCCCTAGTAGCTAGAACTACAGGTACACACCACTGTGCCTGGCTAATGTTTTTAATTTTTTATAGAAATGGGATCTGACTATGTTGCCCAGGCTGGTCTCAAACTCCCAGGTCCAAGCGATCCTCCTACCTCGGCCTCCCAAAGTGCTAGGATTACAGGCATGAGCCACCATGCCTGGCCATGACTCAGGTTTTATTTGATTTTTTTTTTTTTTTTTACTTCCGAAAAGAAAAATGTATTGGTCAAGTTTTAAAGTTAAAACAAGAAAAGAAAATTAGTGCTAAAAATGTTTACATAAAAAGTGGAACAAAATTTACAAACAAGATTTTTTGGAAGAAACACAGTTGTTTAAACTGAAAATATTTAGGGCTGGGTACAGTGGCTCATGCCTGTAGTCCTAGCAGTTTGGGAGGCCGAGACAAGGGTATTGCTTGAGGCCTGGAGTTTGAGGGCATCCTGGCCACCACAGCAAGATCCCATCTCTACAAAAAATAGAAAAATTAGCTGGGCATGGTAGCATGTGCCTATAGATCCAGCTACTCAGGAGGCTGAGGCAGAAGTAGTGCTTGAGTCTGGGAGCTCAAGGTTGCAGTGAGCGATGGTGACGCCACTGTATTCTAGCCTGGCCAACAGAGAAAGACTCTGCTTTCTAAAAGAAAGAAAAAGAAAAAATTCATGAAATAATAAGCAATAAAAATTAAAGTATTAATCACATAATTATAAGCTTCCAAAGCCAAGCATTAAGCAAAATGAGATGCAAATGGCCAATCTTCTATATAAAGTTCGAAAAGGATAGGTATTAGTAGAAATTAAAATATAGATTTTCATTAAGCAGAAAGCTTTTCCTAGAGACATGATTTGGCAAGTCATTCTTAATTGTTAAAAATTAATTATTGGCCGGGCGCTGTGGCTCACGCCTGTAATCCTAGCTCTTGGGAGGCCGAGGCGGGCGGATTGCTCAAGGTCAGGAGTTCAAAACCAGCCTGAGCAAGAGCGAGACCCCGTCTCTACTATAAATAGAAACAAATTAATTGGCCAACTGATATATATATAAAAAATTAGCCGGGCATGGTGGCGCATGCCTGTAGTCCCAGCTACCCGGGAGGCTGAGGCAGAAGGATCACTCGAGCCCAGGAGTTTGAGGTTGCTGTGAGCTAGGCTGACGCCACGGCACTCACTCTAGTTTGGACAACAAAGCGAGACTCTGTCTCAAAAAAAAAAAAAAAAAAAAAAAAAAAAAAAAATTAATTATTAAAAATGGATACCTGCTAAAACTATTATTTGCTTAAAAACGTGTTTAGAAAATATGTATCTTATTCTTCCTAGCTGGAGTTACATATTTTATTCTATTTTAAAATTATCAAATATAAAGTTAAAAACTGTACAATCATGAAACAAGCCTACCAGTGACCATAAACTCTTCAAGTTAATTGATGTATCTGAAATAAAACACTAAACTAAACTCAGTGGCTATCAAATCCTACCTATAGTTCTATCATTCATCAAAACTGTTCACTTTACCCCCAAAAAAACAGATTTCCGTGGCTAGTGATGACTAAGCCAAAACAAAATGGGAAAAGAATTTTCTATTCGATGTCTACATTTTCACTGTCTACTAATGAGCCATTAAACTTCTGAATACTGAATACTGCTGAACCGAACAGAACTAAACTTCTGAGCTGAACACTACTCATAATGTTCACAAGAATATATTTGTGAGAGACTTTTTTTTTTTTGAGTTGTTTTGAAGAGATATTTGAGAGATAGTTGAGAGATATTCTAGAAGAAACTAGATTCTTTCCAGGATAGGTTAATTTCATCTGAAATAAGTAACAACTCTCAGACCTACTGTTAAAATAGGTTATCAAATAACCTTTGAAAACATATCTTATTACAGAAAAGCAACCAACACGAAAAGCTGTAAAATCAAGTTCCAGAAATATATTTCAAGGAGGCATCTGAATGGAGAAAAGTCAAAATTTCACATAAAACCTTATAAAAAAAGATAAATACTTCCATTCTTTTATCACTTAATTTTACCCTGAAAACCATAATCTATTATCTAAAGATTTCATTATTAGACCCACGATAAAAATAAAGCCCTTAGAGATAGACCTGGGTCTCTGAGAGAAGATGGATTTTGTTTACTTTCAGAACTGACGTTGCATTCAACCTGAACTTGAAGTTATCTAGGAACCGGGGGGGGGACAAAATTTGGTTCCCTTTTTAAATATCTCAGACTTGGAAAACTCGTCAAAGCTATTGTGTGACACAAATTCCCAGTCTGAACTGTTATTACTCATTCAGTCAACATTTTGTCAATGTTATCCACACCAACCAGTTTTGGTTAATGGGACTAAAAATAAAAAGGTGAGAATTAAACACAGGGACTGCTTTCGTGGAGGTAGAAGAGTGTGGTCATTCAGACCACATGCATAACGGGGTGTCAGACAGAAGTGAAGTTTGGTGTCTGCTGTCTGACCTTCGACCTGTGCTGCTTCAACGAGTGACTGAAGTCCTCGGGGACTTAATGTTGTATATGCAACATGACAAAGTGAACCTACCTCACAGGCTCGGTGTGAGTGGTAAATAAGAAATGCACGCCTAACATTTAAATACAGAGCACCTGGTGCACATCCTACCATTTAACACCTGGCGACTATTATTCTTATTAACACAAGCACAGTTCCACAGACTGTACCACTCTACCTTTGCTGTTTTAGCAAACAGGCTGCGTGATTGATTCTAGCATTTGGGGCACGTGTATGTATGCTAACGCTGTATACAAACAGCATCATCCTCAAAGGAGGAGGTTAGGAGGAAACTTTTCAGAGGCAATGACTTAAATGTACAAAATGTGACTCACATTTCAATAAGGGTGATGATAAAACTGAGCTCAATGCCAAAGTCGGCTGGGCCAGGGCAACTTCCTCTGGGGGGCTTGGCATCGAGACACATGACTAACAGCAGTTGAAAACCTTTTTCTGTCTTAAAATGTCCAAGAAAAAATGGTGCATATCATGTTTTAAAATGATACTTCCAGACCAGGCATGGGGGTTCACTCCAATAATCCCAGTACTTTAGGAGGCTGAGGCAGGAGGATTGCTTGAGGCCAGGAGTTCAACACCAGCCTGGGCAACATAGCAAGACCCCGCCTCTATAAAAAAAAATAATAGTTAAAAAATAATTGTCTGGGCATGGTGCTATATGCCTGTAGTCCTGGCTACTCAGGAGGGAGGCTGAGGCAGAAGGATCACTTGAGCTCAGGAGTTTGAGGTTGCAGTGAGCTATGATAACACCACTGCACTCTAGCCTGAGGGACAAAGTGAGACCCTGTCTCAAAAACAAAGCAAAGCAAAACAAAACAAAAGACAGCACAGTCTTGTGTGGCAAAACCATGAAGCGGAATGGTTTAAACGTAACAGGAAGCATTTCACAAGGCAACCACAGGAAAGCCAAAAGCAAACTCAGTCTGCAGATGGACCCAAACAACTGGAACCCATATTAGCTCATGGAGCTAACCCTAACGCAATGGGCCACAATCTCCTTCATTCTGTTTGCTCCAAGAAGGTAAAAAATGTGAACTGTGATCTGGGACTTCCGAGTACAGGAAAGAGGTTTGGCTCTATTACAGTTTTAAAACCCTAAATCACATGTGAAAAAATAAGGTCGAACATAGAATTCAGTTTGCTTTGGAAATATTTGACCTGTTTTAAAATGAGCATATGCAATGCGTATTCGCTATTGACTGAATTCTGCCTCCAACAAGCTACCTGGCCTAGGCCTGGGATTTCTCTCAGTGCCTCTGGACTACACTTTACTCATGGCTGAAATGAGGGGGGGGGCAGGAATAGAGCAAGGCCTGCAAGCTAGCATTCCTGGGGGATTCTGTTGAGACTCTTCTCTGTTGCAAAAGTTTTCCATCTGACCGAGGCGTTGGTGGCATGGTGGTTAGCATGGCTGCCTTCCAAAAGTTTGCAAATGTGAAGTGCAAGAGTTCTCCAGCTGCACACACTTCTTTGCTCCTTTCTGTCTCCCACCTACCTGCTTCCAGATGGAACACGAGCCTGCCCCCTGCCCGACCCCTGCAGGCAGGTGAGTATGCCACCCTTGGGGACACAACCTCTAAAGCCCCATCCAACCCTGCAACCCGACAACTTTGCAAAAGTGCTGTTTAGGCCACTGTGATATTTAGCTGCCAGATAATAAAGCAAATTAGAAAATTAAGTATCGTGAATCTCCAAGCTTGTGAACAATGTATCCTGTAGGTATAGAGTCTAAACACAGAACTTTCAGATTAGATACAGGTGTAACGGTGTGATTGACCATTTTCTGAAAAGACAAAAGCTAAAGCTTAAGTTCTTCTGCTTTATCAGGAGATCTAACGTTAAAAGTCTTTTCTTTTTCTTTCTTTCTTTTTTTTTTTTTGAGACAGAGTCTCGCTTTGTTGTCCAGGCTAGAGTGAGTGCCGTGGCATCAGCCTCGCTCACAGCAACCTCAGACTCCTGGGCTCAAGCGATCCTCCTGCCTCAGCCTCCCGAGTAGCTGGGACTACAGGCATGCACCACCATACTCGGCTAATTTTTTCTATATATATATTAGTTGGCCAATTAATTTCTTTCTAATTTATAGTAGAGACGGGGTCTTGCTCTTGCTTAGGCTAGTTTCGAACTCCTGACCTCGAGCAATCCGCCCGCCTCGGCTTCCCAGAGTGCTAGGATTGATTACAGGCGTGAGCCGCCGCGCCCGGCCTAAAAGTCTTTTCGAGGACTTCCATACTCTAATTTCTGCCGAGAAGCATGCCAGAACATAATATATATTTTTGTTCTAAATAATTTTTAAACGGATTCGCGTTAGAAGACATTACTTCGATAATATGTTTCTAATGCCAGGAGAGCAGTGATATGAAAATGATCCCTTGCATAAGGATGGTAGAGGAAGCAATTCTTTGCAATGGAAGGGGAGAGAAGGCAGGGGGTGGTTTTTCCACTGTCCTCTTTCCCCGACTTCCAATTTCAAGCATGTGACTGGGGGGTCTTCATGTCATACGGGCTTTGCTTGGAGTTCAGTTATTGCAACACGAGAGAAACACCACGAACACGAACACGTATACTAACTTTACGAGTCAGGGGATGGCAGGTGTCTCCCAGTTTGCCCATGGGTGTGCAAATCCTTATGCTCTTAACCCAGATGCTAACAGCACAGCACATGCCTCTGCCACATTGGGGGTCCTTGTCGCAGGCCTGAAACGTAACAAACAAACAGATAAATGCAGGTAGCGGGAAAGACTCGGGCGAAGGACCCTGATCTGAAATTAGCAGTGAAAATGCTCTTCAAATATCCAAACGCTATGACTTTTAATAATTGCATATATCAAAAAAGAACTATAATATCCATTTGTTTGCACAAATCTATAATAAAATCTGATCAGATTTTTCCAGTTTTTCAAAACTGAATGAAATAATAGCCCCCGGATAATGAAAATCTCAAATAAACATAAGATTTTTTAAGAAAACAAAATCAGCTCTCTTTTTCTAGTGCTTTGTGGCTGAATTGGCTTCGAACTTGAAGAATAAGTATATTAGTCTTACACTACACATAGCCATTAGGAACTACGTAAATTGACTCACAAGATTTTATGACTATTAACTGCAGAATACATTGGGCACAGTTTAAAAAGGAGATTTAAATGGTCTCTAAATCTGGCATGAAACACTCTAGACTCATAAAGGCACTGATGTAAATTTTAAAAGTGCCCATTTTCCCTTTCTAACATTTGCATTTTGGTTCATGAGACTTGATGTTTCTCACAACACTGATTTGATTTTCACCATTTCCTCTTTAAAAAAAAATCTCATAGATTAAGAATGGACAGACCAAGACTTTGGCCTTTGGTATGTTACTCTTTTTTTCAGGTAAAGAAGCTGCAAAGAGGATATTATTGGCTTAGGATATAGATATGTGTACATTACCAAATGAGGTGGACTATCCTATAAAATACATCGGATTAAGAAATGAAGGTGACAGGTGCAATGATCAACAGCAATTACTCAAGGCACCTGCTTCCAAATATAAAATTTGTAAATATCTATAATTAAAGAATCGACTATACAGGAATTTCCATACTCTACTAAATAGAAATAAATAATGAAGTCTAAATTTATTTGCATGAAAATGGATCTAAAGAACTATCATTCTTTCCCAGAATCAACGAAAAGTAGAATGCTTTGTTGTCACACTATGCAGTAATCTGTTTTGCTAGCGATAAGCTAAAAACATCCTGTATATATATGTAAGAAACTAAAAAGTCTGTCTTTCAGGCACAAATGTACACTTATTGGAAAAAACTAAAACAGTCTTTCAAAGTTCTCAGTTTTGGGGAGCATCCATAACTTTCAAAACAAATATATGGCCCATTTTGATCATTATTTTTCATTAAAAGTGACCAACTATCTTGCTTTAGAGTTTATTTACTTCATTCGAATTTTTTTCTTAGTCTATTTAAAATAAGGATCTGGGTAAAAACTACAATTTTCATCTTGGGGTGTCTGCATTTTATAGGACAACATCTAAACATTTCCATTTTCCAAAGGAAATACCAAAAATCACATATGTGACATGCCCATTATATTCCACAAATGAGATGTCTTAGTTGGTGATCTTTTCCAATATGGTTTTAACAAATCTACACGGACATATAAACCAATTTCAAAATACCTACATCCATTACCAGAAAAACTATACATTTAAGGAGGATGTTTTAACTAGTATTTTATTTCAACAGATGCTCAATACCCTGAATTCTGAGGCCCCATAGCTCTTTTTATAAAACAATCAAATATCCAGCCAGTACTAGTTGGGGGGTGGCTTGGGGGTGGGGTTGAGGAGTTGGGGACCACAGCTATAGACAATATATCTAGATAAGTTACTGAGTTTTTCATTTGAGTCCAGATGGTTCCTGTCATGTACACATAACCACATTTTATTACCATGTTGCTTTAGAGAAAAATTTTTAATTCTCTTTTTGTAACACCGAGTTAAAACAACAAAAACAGCACACATAACTATATACTAAGCCCAGTCTAAACCTCTCTAACAGATAAACAGCTAATGTGATAGAATTTCATTTTGTAACAAAAAGCTTCAGTTCTTCGAAAATTTACAAAGAATTGTATAGGTTTATATATCTTTAATTGGACAGCTGTTTCCTAATGGCCTTCCTCCTTAACCCATTGCAGATCTATTCAAATAATGTTGCCATGTGAATGGAACAAAAAGATACTTATATTGCAAAGGAACCTTTGGCTCAGAGGATTAGGAGAAATTCAAAATGAACCAGCAGGGGAAGAAGGGGGGAAAAATGCAATTATGTTTCAATTCTCATGTATTAGAAAAACCTGTAAAAACTTTTTTTTTCCCCAACCACTCCAGCTAGCTACTGAGAAAGCTATGCAAGTAATTAGAAGAAAAAAAAAATTCTCTGTTCTAATAAATACCACAAAGCCTATAATTCAGTATCTATTGGGTATTACCAAATGCTGCAATGGCACCAAGACTTTCAAAGTGCTCTAAACCTATTAACTAATATAGAGATAATAGAGTGTTATTTTCTCAAGAGAATGGCATTTCCTTTAAAGTTTTTTCACTATGTATCATCATTTCAAATATAGACATTTTATTTAAATGCTATAATGCAATCCTATAAGACTACAACCTAGCTATCTCAAGTCATTTGATGAAGCTGTAAAATAATTCTTTACTTAAGGAAAAAGAGGAAAGCAGCCGACCAACCAGGAAATGGCAATGGTTTTGCATCCTCGATGTAAACTAGACTTTTTAAATTTGGTCCTGCAAAAAAACTCATTCCTCATACGCACACAAAGAAAACCGCTGGCAGTAGGAGAGGAATGAACTGGCTCCTACTTACAAAGACGATGAGGACGCCTTCTCTGAGTTTAAACAGCATCTGATAGCAACCTACTCCATAATGACACTGGGGCACTGGACGTGCTTTTTGCAGCAATTAGGAATTAAAAGCGTGTACAGGGAGAACCTCACTCGGGGCGCTGGGGGGGGGAAACAGCCCCGGGACCCAGGGGGAAGCGCCCACGGTCGCCTTTCAGAGCGCACTCGTGGCCTTTGCAAGGGTCTCCCGAGGCCGCGGGGAGCAGAGCCCGGGACGCAGGACCAAGCCCGCGGGGCTGGGGCGCCGGGCTGGCCCGCGCAGCCGGGGAGGCCGTCGGGGGCGAAGGTTCGAGGCTGGCGCGCCTCCAAAAGTGCTCGAGAAGACTTTAAAAGAAACTTCTTTTCAGCTTAGCAGAAAACCAGCCCAAACACTGGCCGCGGGCGCCGAGGACGAACCAAGCGAGGGGAGGCGGCGAGGGGACACTCTTGTCACTTTTTCTCCCCGGACGCGCCCGGCGTGCCCAGAGTCTGCTGCTCCTGGGGCAGGGCACCCTGCCCAGGGCGCCCGGTGGCGAGCGGGGCAGGTGTCCCCGCGCAGGGCGACCCTCCCCGCGTCCCTCTGTCCCCAGCTCGGGCCCGGGCCCGAGCCGCCCGGGGCGGGCGCAGCCGCGGCGGGCGCGCACGCCGTGGGGACAGGTGCGCCGGCCTGGCGAGCGCTTACCCCGGTGATGACCGCGGCGTGGCCGGCGCGGGGCGGCAGCAGCAGCGCGGGCAGCAGCAGCAGCAGCAGCAGCGGGGCGCGGCGCGGGCTCCGCATGGCGCCCGGGACCGGGCGGCCGTTGGGGACGCGGGCGCGGGGGCGCGGGCCGGGCGCTCGGCGGGGCGCGGAGCAGGGCGGGCGGCGGGCGGCTCCCGCGAGCCTGGCGGCCGTTATAAAGGCGAGCCCCGCGGTGAGTCACGCCGCCGCCGCCGCCGCCCGCCCGGCAGCACGCGCGGGGGCCCCGGCGCGGGCACACGCCCCACGCCCCACGCGCACACGCGCCCGCCCGGCCCGGCGCCACGCGGGCGGCGCCCCCCGCGCCGCGCCATCCCCGGCCGCACGCGCCGCGCCCGCGCCGCCTTTGTGCTCGCCGCGCTGCCCCGCTCTCCAGGGCTCCGCGTGCTCAGCGCGGAAAACTTCCAGATCATTTGCTCCGCAGATGTTTGGGGGACGCCCGCCCCGTGCCCGAGCTGCGGCCACATACGGGCGAGATGGGGGCGGGGGACCCACGATGGCCCCCGCACCGGCTCGTTTGTCCCGCAAGTGCGCGCCGAGCGCCCGCCCGCTGCGCGCCAGGTGCGGCCACCCCACCGGGTCTGTCCTCACGGTGGAACAAGTTGGCAGGAAAGACAGACACGGAGCATGCACGGGACGAGGAAGGCAGGGGGAGGACAAAGGCAGAGCAGAGTCACCCCGATCCCGCCTCCCCCGCGACGTGGAGGGGTCTCTCCTCCCGGCTGCGGGAGTCCTGTGTGCCTCTTTCATTTCAGACGCCCCCTCTTTCGGCTCACATCTGCTCCTGACCCTGTCCCTCCTCTCTGATTCCCCCCCACACACGTGTCCTTCCTCCCCGGGCAGCGTCGCCCCAGCCCGGGGCAGACAGTCCGGGACGCAGCCAGAGGGAAACCAGCGCGCCTGCTGTCCCGGGCCACCCTGTCACCCCTTAAGCTCTGGGTGGGCGGCTCTCTCTCTAACTCTGCAGCCCCCCCCCCCGGAAAATCTCCAGTCTGTCTTGGAGACGCGACAGGGTGTTACTGGGATCCGTTCATTCATGCAAACCTGCAACCATGAATTGAGCCTCTACCGGGTCCCCGGCGTCCGGCGAGAGGGCAAATGACAACTGTGCCCTCCGTCTCTGACCCTAGCCTGGCTCCAAGAATCTCAGCCGGTTTCCTTGGATAGAAATGATTTCAAGAATATGTAGGTGTGACCACAGCAAACTCGCTTGCACGGACTAGTTTTAGGAAGCCCACATTTCTTCCTGAATAGCCCCAACCTCTCTAGCTTCCCTGATCCCATAAGAGCCACAAGCTGTTGAAAAGCAGATGCAAAAATCTTCCAGCCTCTTTAATAAATGCAGTCAGGAGAGTGGAGACGCAGCTACTCTCAGGCTGTGGGGCTCCCCCATGCCAAAGCATTCAGGCAAAATATGGGGGGGAGAAAGGCAGCCAATTATCTGAATGTTAAACAGCTGAATCTTTGGAAACCCAAATCTTTGCCTGATTTTTTTTTTTAAAAACCCTTTCCCCCAAGTATTTTCATGTTTGAGAACTGCCCTGAGACAGAAAGCACAAAAGGAATAAAACTTTTGTAACTTTAAAAAAAAAAATTGTTAAAAAATTGGGCTCACAGTAGAATAAGTGGAAACAGTAGCAAGTGACAGACTTGTGGAAAGTTTCCTTTTCCAGTCTCCATGCCAACACTAGCATGGGCATGCTGCCGGGTAAATGCAAAAACCAGTCAACATGGATTTTAACATTCCTATGACTTTTTTAAAAAAAATGGTCTATTTCATATTCACTACTATTGGAATGCCAGTTTGGGTATTCCCTGCTTCTCCAAAGCACAGAAAATGTGATATGTCTACATAGGGAAAACCCAGTTTCAAAAGTGGCTGGCTTTGTACACAGCTGTTTGGAAAACAATCCTCATGAGTCTGTTTTGAAACAAGGTTGGAAGCACTTGAAAATAGGGCTGGTTTCATGTTGTTTCTTTTGGGGCCTTTAATTGTTTTAATGCTTTAGACCAGAAATGAAGACTCTTGATATACCATCTTTGTGTCCCTGGCCAAGTTAGTAGATGAAAGTCTGACTTCAGTTGTTATAAAGGGAAAGATGAAAGAATGAGTTTGGATTAGCCCATAAAAATAAATTAGGGGAGAAGGCCAACCTACCAACAATGAAATAGAAATGGAGTAGTTCGTTCTATTTTATGGCGATAACCCGTTGATATTGCTACATGATCGCTTCAGCCCAGGGAAAACTGTATGAAGTGAACCAAATGTGGCGTGTTTCAGAGTGCAGGCTACCCTATGCTAGCAGACTGTCAAGGCTCAGGTTAATTGAAGGTGCAATACAAGAGAGTCAACCTCATGGGGTACAACCCCCATGGGATTTAAAGGGAATAGTATCTGCAAAGTGCTTAGCACTGTGCCTACTGGAACATACTGGAAGCCCTGATAGGGTTACCTGTTATTAAGTCTCATTGTTTGGTCTCCCCTGACAATTGCAGCCAATACCATAGAGGTCTTTCCTGTCTTGCCCACCCGATTAGATTGTTGTATACCCCTTGTGATTTGATCCTTGCGTCTCATTTTCTATATGTCCGTCTTGGCGCATAGCACAATGACAGGCATACAGCAGGTGCTCGGTGAATAATTGATGATCAACATTGCCGGAGTAGGGTGGTGCAGTAGGCTAGACTGTGCCCCCCAGAAAGCTATTTTCAAGTCCTAACCCCTGGTACCCGTGAGTGTGACATAATTTGGAATCATGGTCTTGGTAGATGGAATCAACCTTTAAGATGAGGTCGTACTGGATTAGAGTGGGTTCTAAATTCAACGGCAGGTGTCTTTATAAAAGAAAGGAGAGAGAGAGATTTGGATACAGACACACACACACACACAGAGGAGAATGTCATGTGAAGACGGAGACTGGAGTGATCTACAAGCCAAACAACACCAAGGATTGCCAGCAACCATCAGAAGCTGAAAGAGGCAAGAAAGGATTCCTCCCTTGAGTCTTCCCAGGAAGGACAACCTTGTCGACACCTTGATTTTGGACTTCCGGCCTCCAGAGCCATGAAAGAATAAATTTCTCTTGTTTCAAGCCACTCAGTTCGGTAATTTCTTATGGAAGCCACAGAAAACTGGGATAGGTGGGTAGAGCTAGAGGTTTGTACACGGGCTTCCAAATAAATGTCTCTCCCTGGTATTGATGCCTATTGCTTTTGCTGACGTTTCAGTGACCAAATAAGTCACATGACATCTCACCTTCAAGAAGATGGACAGTGCAAGTCTGCAACCCACTGTAGTTTTCTGGAGAGAAGCAGACATCTGGTGAGCAGCACCATGTTCTATACGAAAGGAGTCATTTGTGGTTTGGACTCCTTAATGAACTTTGAATGATATTAGTAATTATTATTATAAAATGATAATGTGTCATCTCCTTGGCATATTGTCTAGTTCAGTATTCTTCATGCAAGAATTATACAAAGACTCTGAAAAAGAGTAAATGGTGTAAGCTGAGATTTTCTTTGAGGTGGGTAGTAAACCATCACTCATTCCATGGTGTTAACTGAGCACCTAGTATGTGCCAGGTGCTGTGTGCCTCACTGAGGGTACAGTGGCGAGCCAAACGGGTGTGGACTCAGCCTCTTCTTCAGGAAAAGAAGGACAGGAGCCAAGTAATCGTGCAACTGCATGATCACAGGAGACGAATGTAGGGTACGACGAGAGAGCACACGAGGAAACTCGAAGGTTTCCTTAAAGTCATGGGTCTGAGATGCCACCAGAGGGCAGCCAATGTGGCCCAAGAAATGAACCTACAGAGGAGTCTGGTACTAGAGCCAGAGGAGTGGCAGGGACCCACTGGGGGCGGGGGGGACTTGCATGGGCCGTGCTACAGATCTTGGTCATTATCATGGTCAGTCCTGGAAGTTCCAAGGAAAACCCAACAACGGGCAAGCATGACGTAAGCAGCTTTTACAGAGAAGACCCTCACTGCAATGTGACTCCACATGTCCGAGTTCCAACTCCTTCTGGCCCCCCCCGCCCCGAACCTCTTGTTGCAGGCAACCCCAGCCTTCCGAGGATGACCTTGAAGTCATCCTTGACCCTCTCTTTCTCTCACGCCTGATGCCCAGCCCACTGGAAATCTTGCTGGCTTTGCCTTCAAAAATACATAGAAAATACAACATACTATCATATCAATAGTAATATCATAATGGATGATAATAAAATACAAGTACATACAAAATAAAATAAAAGACTATATTAAAATGTATCTGACCGCTTTGCCCTCTGTCCTGGCCATCCTTCCTCCTCTGAGCCTCTGTCATCTCCAACCTGGATTACGGTCCCCACCGTCACCTCGTGACTTGCCTCCCAGGGTCACCCTGGCCCTTTACATCCTTATCACAGATATTTTTTAAAAATATAAGTCAGACGCTGTGCTCAAAACTCTGCAGGGGTTTCTCGATGATTCCCTCATGGAGACCTTAAGCTCTTTGGCTTGATCTATCACTACAACTACCCTTTGTCCTCCTGCCGGCTCTGCTGCAGCCACACTGGCCTCCTGGAGCTTTCTAGAACACACTGGGCATGCTCTTACCTTGGGGTACTTTGTCCTGGATCCTCACTTTGTCAGAATTGCTCTTTCCCCAAGTAGACAGCCCCATGGCTGACTCCCTCCTCTCCAGTGTTTGCTCAAACCTCTGCTTTGCAAGGAGACTTATCCCGACCATCCTAATTAAATTTGCAATGGTCCCAGCACTCCAGACCCCCTTTATTGTGCTCCTTTTTATATTTTGCTTTTTCCTATAGCACGCGAGACCTTCTAGAATATTCTATTATATATTATGTGTATCGTTTATTGCCTTGCTGCACCTGCCCTGCACATACACCAAAATCTGAGCTCCAGGAGATCAGGGATTTTAAAAAAATTTGTTCTGTTCACTGATTTATCTCCAGAACAGTGCCTGGCACATAGTAAGCACTCAATAAATATTGGTTGAACAAACTGCAAAAAAAAATATAGATTGAAAGGTGGCTGAGAGCAGAGCTGATGGGAGGGCACTGCAGGGGTCCAGGTGGCTTCTGTTGCTTACCCTGGTTGGCAATAAAGAGGTAGAGAAGTGCGCTGACCCACTTAAGCAGAACTCATAGAGTTTACCATGGGTTACGTAAAGGGTGGAGTAGGAAATGCCATGATTCACTTTGCATCGCTGATTGAAGGAGGCACTGGGCTAGAGACAAAACCCTGGCCAGTTTTGCCCTAAAATTCTTTCATTTGCCCATTTCCTATGATGTAGCCACAATGGTAAAAAATTCAGATCAGGGGCTGGCAAACTGTCAGCTGTCACCTTCTGCCTGTTCCTATAAATCAAGTTTGAGTAGGGTACAGGCACACTTGTTTATAGAATGTCCACGACTTCCTTCCCGCCGGAGGGAAGGGTCGGGTGTTTGCAAGAGAGACCCTGTGACCCGCAAAGCTGAAATTATTGACTATGTGGCCCTCGACAGAAAGTTTGGAGCCTCCAAGTTTCCTTACTGCTGCTCAGGGCAAATTTGTTACCACTTGCTCTTCCTAGGCCTGTTAGGGGCTGTCCTTTTGAGGCTGTCTGTGGTTGACTGGGGTAATTCATTCGCTTCCTGGGTTTTGGGAATTTGTCCCAAGTTCCAGCTCGCTGATGGATCCTTTCTTTGCATGTGCACCTCGTTGTATGTGCTTTCATTTTAATTGCCTGTTACATAGTAGGTGCTCAATAAATATCTGTTGGTGGGATTTGAGGAGGAAGGCAGCAAGTCTGTGCTTGGTCTGCCGTCTTGAATCAGAGACCTGGAACATTTTCTCAGCCACCTAAAGGAAGAGAACTTTTGTGACTCTTTTACAGGAACCTCTAGTTTTAAAAGTGATTCCAGCTTGTTTGAGGACTTCCTTTTGTATGTGTCTTCTTTATATGAATTCTAATTATGATAGCATAATAGGTGGGCCCAGTAATTTCATGACTGGGTCTCATTTGTCTTTGTACAAATGATTTTCATTTAGATGCATTCAAAAAAAGTAAAATAGATATTCTCCTTGTTTTTTCACCCTTCATCTTTTATCACTGTACTATTACATAGTGGTTTTGTTTTTTTTTTTGTTGTTAACAAACCCGTAATATCAGTCTGAAATATCTTTTTAAAATAATAACCATACTTTAAATGTGACATATGAAAGATGAATTGCTTTTATAATTCTAAATAAGACATCTATTTTAATCTATTTCAATGCTGATGCTTTGTCTTTATATTTAAAAATAAATCACCAAGATTCCATTTGAAAGCCAATTGTCTATGGGAGGCACTAAAATTATTTGGTCTATTCAAGTGATAATGTACAATAAAGTTTACCAATTTTAAATAGTTGAAATATTAATTCAAGAGAAAGAGTTTTTTAAAAAAATAATTAGTACAAAATGCATTGAAATAATATGACAGGTCAGGATGAACATTTGCTTCCAAAAGATTTAGGTTGTATTCATTATAATGCTGACTGTATTTAATATTTATTTTTAGCCTTAAGGCTATGGCTTATGTATTTTGCACTTCATTAAAAGGAAGAGATTGTTATGCAAATCTGTAGCATATTTGGTAACTTTCCAGAGAGAAAAGTCTCATATAGAAAAGAAGAAAAATTTCTTAAGATAAAAACCAGGGCTGGGTAATTACTCAGATATTATCTTAGGTCAATATTTATTAGCTAATAGCCCATCCAAATAAATTTCATTTAACAATTTGTTTTTCTGCTCTAAATTTGAGTTATATTTATTTTTTTACTGTGGGAAAGGACTTGGAAGAAATAGTAAGACACTTGGGTATAGGAATTTATAGGCGCAAAATGTACAGGCAGAGACAATTACAAAATCTTCATTTCTAAATGTAAATGTAAAGGCTACCTCTTTCTATGCTTCGCACACAGTAGGTACTCAATAAATATCAATATGTCTTATATAATATCCCACTTATGCTATGTGGTAGCTACTATCACAATGCCTATTTTTACAGATGAAGGAGAGTATGATTTGAAGAAATTAATCGTATTATACAGAATCATAGTAATTTCTGAGCAGTGGACTGGGTTTCAACTCAGGTTGGTCAGAATGCAAAATACTTAACTATTCCAACTTCCTCTTGAATTTATATGTTTTACTTAAATATCGCCATAAAAAATTTAGGTAGCCAATAACCAAAAGGGAGAGACTATGATGTGAATTTTCTTCACTCATCTTAAAACCTGTCTCTTGCTTTCTCTTATGCTCTCTCTTCGCTCTCTCTCTCTCAACAACTCAGAGATCAAGACTTAAAAGCAAAATGGCAGAGAATAGGTACAATTCTATGCATGCATCTATTTTTTGGGGGGGTATTTTTCCCTTCCAGGGGGATTTTCTGAGGAACAGGTACAGAAGAGCAGCTTTTTTTTTGTAGGGGAAGGAAATGAGCCATCCATGTTCTTGTGCCGCAGGTTCATTTGTCATACATAGTTCTAAGGGAGCCATGGTACCTTTGCTCTCATAAGGTGAGTGGCCTACCAAAGTCATCCTGCTTGCTTTTTTAGGCAGAAGAGTGAGCTGGAGGCTGAGGACTCTAGCACAGCACCTGCCAGCAAGTATTTCTTCTTAGAAAAATACTGAATTTATGATCAGATAGAGACCTCTTCGGAGCCACAATTTATATTAACACATTAAAGGCCCTGAGAAGTTCTGCAACAAGAAATAGCCCAACTCGCTACAACCCAGCATTTCCAAAATATTTGGTCACAGAACACTTTTTGCATGTGTCAGGGAGAAAATTGTGAGCAAATCTCAATTCCTTATCTTGGCCACATCCAAGCCTTGACAAGAACCCCACTAAGTTTCGAATAAGTGTTTTGGGTACGTGGCCAGTCCCAGATGAGTTCATCCATCGAATACAAGGAATGCTGAGATAATCTAATTTATCTAATTTGGTTTATAGATGAGAAAACTGAGAGTCCAAAAGATTTAATCTCATAGGAACTAGGAGATAGGACTGGGAATAGACAATAGGTCTCCCGACTCCTACTTCAAGTTTTTTTCTGACCATACAGGCATCTGTTTGAGTTACGGGTATCCATCTATAAAACAGTTATAAACACATTTTCCAAAAACAGGAGGCTACTTTGAGGAAGATCCCTGCCCTGAACGTGAAGTCATTGCAGTCACTTTTTCTGCTGTCCACTGACGTCATTTATTTTTCACAAGGTTTGCCAGAGTTTGGGTTTGCTAAATGTATCTGTGTTACCAATGTTTGGCCGTGAATTAGCAAAAAGGATAGTCAGGGCAGGTTTGAGTGGCAGGGGGCTGGAAAATTACTTTCTGGTGAGATCAACTCTCACTTTTGAGAGTCCTAAATGGCAAATTGCTAACGCCTCTCATTTGTTTCCTTCCAAAATGTTTGCAGGCTGAAAGATGCAATTCGCCGTAATGAAGGTATTTCCAAGCCCTATCCAATGATCCATAGTAATTGTGCTTTTATGATCTTATTGCCTCCATTTTCTTGTGTGTTTGTCTGTTTAATAGACACCCCCCCCATCATAATAGCTGGGGATGAAGGAGGGGGGAGAGAGACAGATGACTTCATTGAGATACTTCATTCACATAGAGCTGGTTTCCTTGCTGGGAGGGCGGGGCTGGAACTCAGCCCTGACTATAGGGCTCCCCGTCTTCCTAAAAGCTGATGCAACCCCCCCAAATCCTATCTATCTCAGCATCAACTGATTTCAGTTATTCAGTTATTTTACAATTAATCAATTGCCAGTCTGATGTGTAGATTGATCGCCTTGTATACCCAGTTTGTGTAAACCAGTAGATTTCAGACTTTGTATTTTTTTGATGGGACATCCAAGTTTTCATAAGAGTCCTGTCCCAAATGACTCTGCCTGGTTTCCTTTCTCTTCTGGTTCTTGTGTGTGCAGGGGGGAGAGGGGGAGAGGTGGAAGGGGGGACACGGGCGATTTAACTCACCAGAGACACACTGGGTTGCCGCTACATGCTTATAGCGCTGTGACAACCATGTGCCGCACCCTGCGTGTGGCACCAGAGGATTCTTCGCAGAGAAACCATTTCATCATTACCGTGTTCAAAGTCTTTACCTGATTCCCTGAACTGACAGCTCATCTCGTTAAGTCTCCAATTCCTCTGAAAAGTATTCATATTGCTCTGTGACCGTTGATTATTGAAGGTTTGCCCCAAATTATAACGAGCCACGAAATCAACTGAGTTCTTGAAGTATAAAATATCTGACTACTCTGTAGTACACTTTATATTTTGAATGCTATTATTTATCTTTCTAAAACATTAAGATCAACTAGCTGAATATTTGAGCGCATTTGGGGTTTAGCAATGCGTTGTCAGAATACATTGGGGGTTATTGTCAACTGCTCCTTTCCCCCCTACCGGGAACCGTACAAGTTTAACACACACTGACTCGACCCAGAGATTAGGATGCAAATGTAAACAGGCAGAAAGGCTTGTGGGTCTGGCCTTCGGAGTCTGGATCCAGATTTGGAGGAGTCTATCTCAGCTCTGCCATTTATGGTCTATCTAGCCTTAGGAAAGATATTTAATTTCTCAGAGCTTCAGTCCTTTTATCAAGCAAACGGAGGTAATAACAATAATACCTGCAGTCTAGGATTGTTATGAGAATTAAATGACAGTATGCCTAAGACAGACTAAGAACCCAACAACACATTTGCTATGATCAAAAGACAAGGGTGCCATGCCAACATCAATGTGCTGGTTTTGACAATGACAATTGTGGTTATGCAATATGCTTTTGTTGGTGGAAGTTGGGTGAAAGGTGCTTGAGAACCCTCTGTATTATTTCTGCAATGTCTTGTGAGTCTAAAATTATTTCAAAATAAAGAGTCAAAAGGGAACACTGTGTAGTCCAACAGAATTTTCTGCAATGAGGAAAATATTTCATATCAATTCAGCTCGTAACAATATGACTGGCCACGTGTGGCCGTAGAGCACTGGAAATGTAGGTAGTGCAACTGAGGAATGAAGTTTTAAATTTAACTTAATCTCAATCAATTTAAATTTAAATAGCCGCACGTGTCTAGCGACTACTATATTGTACAGTACAAATGTAAATTAAACTTTTGCTACACTACTGTGAAGATTCTCGAAACAAAAAGGCTGTAAAAGAGCCCGAATGCTAGAGAAAAGCTTAGCCCACAAACAAATACCATGGATAACCTGCTTGTATAGAAGAGATGTTGGCCAGGAAAACATATTAGCCAATTCTGATAAAAATGGTAATAGCAAACATTAAAATAAGCACTTCATAGATGCAGGAAATGGTGCCAAGCGTTTAATATGCATTATCTTATATAATCCTCCCAACATCCCCAAACAATTATTATTATTATAACAACATCAAACATCTATCTCGAGCACTCACCGTGTGTCAGGCAGGATGCAAAATCCTCACATATTTTGCCTCATTTAATCCTTACAACCTGGTGAAATAAGTGGTATTAATACCCCATTTATAAGCTCTGTGATTTTATGCAAGTTTCTTAACCTCAGAAAATGGAAATCTGTAACCTCTACTAAAAGTATAAGATGTACACGCACAGCCGTCCCATGGTCTACACAGGGGATTAGTTCCAGGGCCCACTGAGTGTGCCTAAATCCACACCTGCTTAAGTCCCACAGTCAGCCTTGCGGAATGAGCATATCCGAAGCATCAGCCCTCCCTGTATTTGGGTTTTGCATCCCACACACTCTGTATTTTTCATACGAGTTTGGCTGAAAAAAAATCTGCATGTAAGTGAACCCACATGGTTCAAGTTCAAGTTGTCCAAGGGTCCACTGTACATTTAAAAAAACAACAGTATTGCAATAAGTGCCTTGTGGCCAACACCCAGCGCTGGCGTTTGTACCCTGCCCGGGCCCCAGAAGCCCACGTGTGCCCCTCCCCAAAGGCATGGCCACCCTTCACGCCAGAGCGAAGCACCTTTCTGGGTTTTTGCATGTGTGCGTTAGCCATTTCCAAACTCGTTTCTAGTAGTTTCGCCAGCTAGCTACAGATCCCTGAAGAGACATGAATTCTTTACTCCATTGCAAACACCTCTGAGCTCTTCCTCTTCCTGAGTTTCTGCAGAACTTGAATTTGACTTTCTGATTTTCTCATGAGTCTTTTGATTGCAAGTCATGAAACCTCACTCAAACTGGCTTAAGCAAAGGGAAAGAATGTATGTACTCTAGAAGCCAAAAGGACCAGGGTAGGTGCAGGTGGGTCTTCCATTTTGGTTTCTGTTGGGTTGGTCTCCTTCGCCGTTGAGACCCCCCCCCACCACAGTGAGGTGGTCCCAAAGCTCTAGGGTGACACCCCCTCTCTGTTTCTCATTTACCAGAAGCAGAGCTCTAACCCCTCCCCACTTACCCAATAGGCTCAGCTGAAATCCCAGGATCGAATCTCCGTGGACCATGTTGGGTTCGATGTTCATCTCCAAACCAGTTGCTATGGCCACAGGGAGGGAACGCGCTGATTGGACGGGCTTGTGATGCGGAGGTGTGCGCTGCTGCTGTGCACATGGGGGTAGCCCCATTCAGACCACCTGGACTTAGGGTACCTGGGTGTGGTTCTTCTCCTAAAGAAAATGAGGCTAGGCCGGGCGCTGTGGCTCACGCCTGTAATCCTAGCTCTTGGGAGGCCGAGGCGGGCGGATTGCTCAAGGTCAGGAGTTCAAAACCAGCCTGAGCAAGAGCGAGACCCCGTCTCTACTATAAATAGAAAGAAATTAATTGGCCAACTGATATATATATAAAAAAAAAATTAGCCAGGCATGGTGTCACATGCCTGTAGTCCCAGCTACCCGGGAGGCTGAGGCAGAAGGATCACTCGAGCCCAGGAGTTTGAGGTTGCTGTGAGCTAGGCTGACGCCACGGCACTCACTCTAGCCTGGGCAACAAAGCGAGACTCTGTCTCAAAAAAAAAAAAAAAGAAAAGAAAATGAGGCTGCAGTTAACAAAAGAAGAGGGACAGATGCTGCACAGGCAAAGGCAAGAGACGTGTGCCCCACTTCTGACCCAAGCAGGGTTACTCTGGTTTCGTTTTTTTTTTTTTTTGAGATGGAGTCTCACTCTGTCACCCTGGCTAGAGTGCCATGGCATCAGCCCAGCTCACAGCAACCTCAAACTCCTGGGCTCAAGCAATCCTCCTGTCTCAGCCTCCCAACTAGCTGGGACTACAGGCACGCACCACCATGCCTGGCTAATTTTTTCTATCTATCTATCATTTTTTTAGTTTGCCAATTAATTTCTTTCTATTTTTTTTAGTAGAGACAGGGTCTCGCTCTTGCTCAGGCTGGTTTCGAACTCCTGACGTTGAGCGATCCTGCCCACCTTGGCCTCCCAGAGTGCTAGGATGACAGGCGTGAGCCACCGCGCCCGGCCACAAGCAGGGTAACTCTGTGAACACCTATCAGAGATTGATGGGGCTTTAAATCCTCCCAAGAGTCAAGAAGCAACGTAACTGCCCATGGGAAGGACTTCTCAACCTTACAGGGAAACAGATGGTGTCTTAAACACGAACTATTCTCTTTCACAAGGAAAGCATTACCAAGGACTTGATCTTTGGGTTTTCATTTTTATATGCCATCGCCTTCGACTCCAAAAATGTACTTTGTATGTTTAGACTGGGTAGTTATGCCTCTAACTTCCCACTTGGTGACTACATAGATTCTCTATCTACCAGAATGAGGTAAATGAAAAAGAAATTAGTGGGTGCTATTTCAGAGATGTATGGTACAGAGATCAGCAGAAAAAGCCTGAAACAAACAAAAAGCAACCCATGATTACTCATAACAAAGATAACCACCGAACAATGAGACTTTATGGGGCTAAAATTATGAAATATTTATAGATCAGTGTATTTTGTTTGCTACTGCAAGCCAGTTTTCGTTTTTCACATTTCTCTCTATGCTTCTATTAGAAGCCATGGAAACAACTCCCTCCCTTTTTTCTTCCTATGCAAATTGTTCACCTCAGCATTTACTGACCTTTCCTTGGCGTATTCTCTTTGACTATGGCCATGTCAAGTTGTAAAGGAATGCAAAGGACCTGGTAATAAATGCTTTCAGAAGATAACATTGTATCCACTATTAAATTGAAACTAACCGATGAGCACACATGTATGTGCACAGAGGGAAGTAAAACTCAGTGGAAATTAACCAGGGTGAAGTGAGTAGAAGGGGAGAGGGAAGAAAAGCTACCTAATGGGTACTATGAATACTATTTAGGTATTGACGAAGCATTACCAAAGCAATCCATGTAACCAAAAACATTTGTGCCTCCTTACTATTTTGAAATAATAATAATAAAAAAAATAGCACGATTACTTTGCAGAATTTTAAAATATATATTAATATATATCAATGATAATTTGCCTGCCATAAAATAACTATTTTCTTCAATAGGACTTTTGCAAGGCAAGACATAGTGTTCTTCTTTCTGGAGAACTCTTTTCTCCAAATCTGCATGCAAGTCACATTTTTGTAAACGAAATCATCCTTTAAGGCTTAAGGTTCAGGATAACTCAAAAATTTTACAATGAATCATGAAACAATTTTAATTTTAAAGGAGTGAGAAACTTCCTAGCTATCTTACGCAAGCTCTTCCATTTATAGATGTGGAGTCTCTATGAATGTCTAATGGGAAATGGCTTACCTAAGATGCACTTACAGTTAGCTCGTTCTGTGGTTTGTGTTAATAGTCTTGGTTGTTTTTTTTTTTTTGTAATTGCAGATTTTGTTTTCCATGTTTACTTAATGGAGGTTAGACCTAGAGGACCAAAAGAAGATTAATTTTTCACAGTTCTCTTATAGTTTGGGTATCATATGTCGATAATTGTAAAGTTTGTAGATAATTGAGATAATACTTGCGTTTTTTTTTTCTTGGTCAGTCAATACACTGTATTTTAAAAAATAACTAAAGCACAAATACAGGAGCAACGGAGTTTGCTGTCTATTTCATGTCAACTTTTAAAAAATGTACTTATGTAATAGACAAATAAAAATTATATATGTTTATCATGTATAACATGTTTTGAAATATGTATACATTGTGAAATGGCTAAATTGAGCTCATTAACATCTGCATTACCTCACATACTTTTTTTTGTGTGATGAAAACGCTTAAAATCTACTCTCTGCAATTTTCAAGAATACAATCCATTGTTATTAACTAAAGTCGCCAAGTTGCATAATAGATCTCTGGAACTTATGTCTCCTATTTAACCGAAATTTTGTATCCTTTGACCAGCTTCTCCCCAACTCCTCCTCCTAAGAAAACCGTGTAGGCTTCCAACAGTTTTTGGAGAGAGAGAGGTCAAAGATTAAATGAGTGGTTTGCAACTGGGGGTGACGTCACCCGCCCAGGGGACTTTTGGCAAGGTCTAAAGACATTTCTGTTTGTCACAGCAGGGGGCAGGTGCTTCTTGCGATGTGTCTAGCGAGCAGAGTCCCACGTGGCACAGGACGGTCCCCAGCAACGAAGCAGTTCCCAGTCCCGAACGTGGACATGCTGAGCTTGAGAAGCCCTGGGTTAAACCAATCCAACTTGATTGAGGTGAAGACACCCACAACGACAATAAACCTCGTCTTTAATTACTCCGTTGCATGCTCCTTTATTAAACTAATAAAGGACCATAATAATAATATAATATCTTTTATTAACCATAATAACCTGCATCTCTACAAAGAAGCTCGCTTCAGAAGCCTCTTCCCTCCTGTTTTTTTTTTTTGCATTTACCCTCAGCTTCTTCCTTCCGGTGAATTCGAAGAGCGCTCCCTTCTCTCGAAGGCCAACCCTTGCTCCAACGCTTGGGAGCCAGTTAGGATTAAGTTCTTTGTTCATTTCCTATGCAGCATGTATTGCATTTGACAATGGCATGCGTGATGGCTAATTTTGTGGATCCACTTGACTGGGCTAAGGGGTGCCCAGATAGCTGGCAACACATTATTTGTGTGTGTGCGTGTTTCTGGAAGAGATTAGCATTTGAATCAGTAGAGTAAGTAAAGAAGACCACCCTTCCCAGCGTGGGTGAGCATCGTACATCGGAAGAAGGGTGAGCTTGCTCTCTCTGCCTGAGCTGAGACGTTCATCTTCTCCTGCCCTTGGACTTCAGCACTTCTGGTTCTCGGGCCTTCGGGTTTAGGATGGAACTTCACCACCAGCCTTCCTGGGCCTCCAGCTGGCAGGCGGAAGGTCATGGGACTTCACAGCCTACGTAATCACATGAGCCGATTGCTCATGATAAATCACTTTCTCTCTCTATATGTCTCTCTCTCTCTGTCCTACTGCTTCTGTTTCTCTGGAGGATCCTGATTATACAGGACACTTATCTACTGTCTTCCTTCTGGTGTCTCTCTGCCCCCACTATTGCCATCGTTGTAAAGACCACATGGCAGCTTCTGCTGATGCTCCACTCAGATGCCTTCATCTCCCTCCCCTCCACTTCTGTGCCGCCTTCCCCTGGTGGCTGTGCACTTTGGCTGCAAATGGTGGCGCCTGCAACTGAACTGCTCTCAGGCTCCTGCAGGGTCTTACTCCTCTTGCACAGAGAGACAAAAACACCTGGGTGCTTTTATCTCCCTGGGGGCAGCCCATAGCCAACGGCCTGCTAGCACAGGTGTGTGGAAGTCCAACTCCCTTGTGAGTCGGGACAACCTGTGAGATGCAGTTTGCACTCTGGAGCTCCCTGTGGGCTGGGGCAGGCTCTGGCAGTTGGCCCGAGATCACCACCTTGTTCGGTGTCACCTGGGAATCCCACCTGAATAAATCATTTTCACAAAAATCTATGTCCCGGCCAGGAACGGTGGCTCAAGCCTGTAATCCTAGCACTCTGGGAGGCCAAGGTGGGAGGATTGCTCAAGGTCAGGGGTTCGAGGCCAGCTTGAGCATGAGCGAGACCCAGTCTCTACTATAAATAGAAAGAAATTAATTGGCCAACTAATATATATAGAAAAAATTAGCCGAGCATGGTGGCACATGCCTGTAGTCCCAGCTACTTGGGAGGCTGAGGCAGGAGGATCGCTTGAGCCCAGGAGTTTGAGGTTGCTGTGAGCTGGGCTGACACCACGGCGCTCACTCTAGCCCGGGTAACAAAGTGAGACTCTGTTTCAAAAATAAATAAATAAATAAATGTCTCAGAGCCTGCGTCTTGGGACCAGACCATGTCTTTTTTTATTCACCCAGTGTCTAGCATGGTGCTTGGCACGTAGTGGGCGCTTGCAAACTTCTTGCAAATTGGTTAAAATATATATGATATTAAACTCAATGAAACAAACAGTTCTACTGGAGAGACACACTTGAGTCAAGTTCATATGATTCAGGAACAATTAGCAACTAATTCTCATTTTGGATTGGAGTCTATCTAGTGGAACTCAGATTCAAAACAACCTGGTCAAAGTTGGATAATAAATCTTTACATATATCTGAAGTCACAGGTCACTGTAATGTAATGGAGACTAGGCATTTTCAAGGTGCATCGTTTTTCAATTAGGTTCCTTCTCGGAAGCCTGGAAGTCTCACTCGACTACGTGCTACACAACCTTCCTTCCGGTGGGAACGCTGGCCACACTGGCGGTCCAGAAGGAAAGCAACAGGTAACGTTAAGTTACTACAAATGATAGCTGGAGGCCTGGGAAGAGGGGAGGATTATTTTGCAGTGGGAGCGACACCTCCTGTGCAATCTCTCCCGGGGTCTCTGTGCTCAGTGAGTTTGCTTGACTCGCCCCTGGTGTGCGTGGGCGGCCCTGGTGTGCGTGGGCGCCCCTGGTGTGTGTGGGCGCCCCTGGTGTGCGTGGGCGTGGGCGCCCCTGGTGTGTGTGGGCGCCCCTGGTGTGTGTGGGCGCCCCTGGTGTGCGTGGGTGCCCCTGGTGTGCGTGGGAGCCCCTGGTGTGCGTGGGCGTGGGAGCCCCTGCTGTGCGTGGGCGTGGGCGCCCCTGGTGTGCGTGGTCGTGGGCGCCCCTGGTGTGTGTGGGCGCCCCTGGTGTGCGTGGGAGCCCCTGGTGTGCGTGGGCGCCCCTGGTGTGCGTGGGAGCCCCTGGTGTGCGTGGGCGCCCCTGGTGTGCGTGGGAGCCCCTGGTGTGCGTGGTCGTGGGCGCCCCTGGTGTGCGTGGTCGTGGGCGCCCCTGGTGTGCGTGGGCGTGGGCGCCCCTGGTGTGCGTGGTCGTGGGCGCCCCTGCTGTGCGTGGGCGTGGGCGCCCCTGGTGTGCGTGGGCGTGGGCGCCCCTGGTGTGCGTGGTCGTGGGCGCCCCTGCTGTGCGTGGGCGTGGGCGCCCCTGCTGTGCGTGGGCGTGGGAGCCCCTGGTGTGCGTGGGCGTGGGAGCCCCTGGTGTGCGTGGTCGTGGGCGCCCCTGCTGTGCGTGGGCGTGGGCGCCCCTGCTGTGCGTGGGCGTGGGCGCCCCTGCTGTGCGTGGGAGCCCCTGGTGTGCGTGGGCGTGGGCGGCCCTGCTGTGCGTGGGAGCCCCTGGTGTGCGTGGGCGTGGGCGGCCCTGCTGTGCGTGGGAGCCCCTGGTGTGCGTGGGCGTGGGCGCCCCTGCTGTGCGTGGGCGTGGGCGCCCCTGCTGTGCGTGGGAGCCCCTGGTGTGCGTGGGCGTGGGCGGCCCTGCTGTGCGTGGGAGCCCCTGCTGTGCGTGGGCGTGGGCGGCCCTGCTGTGCGTGGGAGCCCCTGGTGTGCGTGGGCGTGGGCGCCCCTGCTGTGCGTGGGCGTGGGCGCCCCTGCTGTGCGTGGGAGCCCCTGGTGTGCGTGGGCGTGGGCGCCCCTGCTGTGCGTGGGCGTGGGAGCCCCTGCTGTGCGTGGGCGCCCCTGGTGTGCGTGGGCGCCCCTGGTGTGCGTGGGCGCCCCTGGTGTGCGTGGGCGTGGGAGCCCCTGGTGTGCGTGGGCGCCCTGCTGGCTCGCTCACTGCCCAACGTCGCCCTGGGAGCTGTCGGGCAGTGACCCCACGGCAGGCCACGGTGCCTGGCCCTGGAGCAATGCCTACTCCAGGCCACAGAGACCCCCTCACCTGCCCGAAAAGCAAAAGCTTGAAAGAAGGGAGCCAGCGATTGGCTGAGTTATGCGACTGAATTTCAGTTCATATCTTACTTCACATTCATGTTATTTGCTTTTTTTATTTATTTTTTTTGAGACAGTCTCACTCTGTTGCCCTGGCTAGAGAGCCGCGGCGTCAGCCTAGCTCATAGCAACCTCCAACTCCTGGGCTCAAGCAATCCTGCTGCCTCAGCCTCCCGAGTAGCTGGGACTACAGGCATGCGCCACCATGTCCGGCTTATTTTTTCTATATATTTTTAGTTGGCCAATTAGTTTCTTTCTATTTATAGTAGAGACGGGGTCTCGCTCTTGCTCAGGCTGGTTTCGAACTCCTGACCTTGAGCGATCCGCCCGCCTCGGCCTCCCAGAGAGCTAGGATGACAGGCGTGAGCCACCGCGCCTGGCCCATGTTATTTCCTTAGAGCCAAGTACGCGCTTTCCTGTCATAACCCACTCTCGGCTTTGCACTGAGACTCCCCGAGTTCAAGTCTCAGCTCTGCCACATTCAAGCTCTGTAACTACGGGCAACTCTCTCATTCTCTCTCAGCCACCGTTTCCTGTCGTGGGATGCAGTTTCCATGAGGGGAAGGGCTCTTGGGCCACTCTGGCCATTGCCATATTCCCAGCGACCAGACAGTGCCTGAAGTATGGCAGGTGACTATTAAGTATTTGTCGATTAAATGAATGAGGGTGTTTGTGACTGTCGAAGGGACCCACGGATTTAAAGGACTTAGCATTGTGTCTGGCACAAAGCAATTGCTTGATAAATGTTAGCTATAAATATATAAAATATACGTATGAATATATAATTTTATTTTTTACATCTCATAGCATAGTTTCTAACCACAATGCAATGTGTTAGAATTCATCCTCTTGATTAATAGTGGCATTTCCATATTTTCTGGCAGTGCGGGACATGTGGTGTGCATTCCTGGTTGCCCAATCAGCCTCCACTCATGCTTGTCTTTCTTCCTAACAGAACTCAGATTCTAGTCAAGTATTCACCATCCCACACCTCCCAGGACTTAGGGTGATGTGACCCAAGAGCAGGCTTTAGGTGAGAATCCTGAGGAGTCTGAACCAATCATCTTCGACCATTCCTCTCTCCCAGTGACTCATTGGTCCCCCAACTAAGGTTGGTCCAATCAGACTCAAGGAAAGATTTCCATCTTATGCTGGGGGTGGGGGTGGGGGGAGCTTCTTCCCCTTTTCACCAGGTAGTTGAGAGAACAAACAAGCATGTCACTCCAGCTGCCACTCACAACCATCTTGCCATCCCGAGACACTCTGCAATTAGGCTGGAATCATCATGAGAAGCATGGAGCAAGAGGTGGAGAGAGCCACCTATCTGGCGCCATCTTTGAGCTATGCATGGTTTCATTCCTTCCAGTTATGTAAGATAATACATTTCCTTTTGTTTGCATCATTTGAGATGGGCTTTTCCATCCCCTGTAGCCAGAAATATCCTGCCTAGTGGACTGCAAAACTGTTTAGGAGGTGATACTAGGAAGTGCCCTCTTCAAATACTATTAAATGACAGTAATGACAGCTAATGCTTACTCATCACCCAAGTGCCAAGTCCTTCTGATATATTACTTATCTACTCTTCTCAACAACCCTATCAGGTGGAGACTATTATTTACTTCATTTTTCAGATGAGGAAACCAGGTATACGTCAAGGTTATACAAACGCAGTACCCTGAAACAAGTCAGTGGAAAAACTGAGATTTGAACATAGGCGGTTTGGTTTTGGAGCCAGACTTATACCTAGCCCTTAAACCTAACCATTAAACCATACTTCATAGTATTCACTTCTATGAAGATTCATAACAAGGAAAAAACCATAATGTAATATGCTTTTTTTAAAAGCACATTAAAGCTTTCATAGAAAATAATTGAGCACTGGCATAAATTCCTTGCTGGTATCCCCTTTTTCCGGGAATGCGTTTCCTATTGAAAACAGCTATTCATTGATCCAAGCATTCATCAAACATTTATTGGGCTGTGTGTGTCAGGCATTGAACCAGGTGCCAGGGGTATAATAGTGAACAACCTCCTGTCTAGCAGCCAAGACGGACAAGCAAACATGCCAAGACAGAAGCACTTCCACACGGGAAGACAAGTGAGCCACGGAGCCCCAGAGCATGGCGCCTCATCCAGTGGGGTGCACAGCTGTATAAAAGAACGGTCCCGAATGAGCCCTAAGATTGCCCCAGGAGAGAGACAGGAGGCCAAGTGCAAAGGCCAGCAGGAGGAAAGCAAGAACACGGCACATTTATGAAACTGCAGAGGGTGGTAGCTAGGCAAGCGCTCTGACAGATGAAGCCAGTGAGGAAGGCAAGAGGTTCGGTCCCTGTGTAAGCCTAGGTCCTCTAGAAAGTACATCCTGGGAAAGAATGAAAGTGCTGACAATTTGGGAGGTTCAAATCCAGGGTTTAAAGGGTAAGTTAAGAAGGCAAGTAAGATAGGCCGGGTGCTCACGCGCCTGTAATCTTAGCACTCTGGGAGGCCAAGGTGGGAGGAACACTTGAGGTCAAGAGTTCAAGACCAGCCTGAGCAAGAGCAAGATCCTGTCTCTACAAAAAACAAACAAACAAGCAAAAAAATCCCAGGAAAATTAGTGGTGGTAATTTTCTGGTAAAAGTCCCAGCTACTTGGGAGGCTGAGACAGGAGGATCACTTGAGCCCAGGAGTTTGAGGCTGCAGTGAGCTATTATATGATGATGCCACTGTATTCTAGCCCAGGTGACAGAGTGGGACTCTGTCACAAAAAAAAAAAAAAAAAAAAAAAAAAAAAGGAAGTAAGACAAATAAAGAAGCAAAGCATTGTGAGGAAACTGTAATATATCTCAAAAAAAGAAAGAAAGAAAGAAAGAAAAAAATGCACAGCAGTTAACTCAGCAGGTGAATCTGCTTAGAACCTGGGCCCCCTGTGACAGGTTGGGGACATTCATCCGCCTAGGTACATCCTACCTCCTCTTGCCCACTCTTTAAGGAGTGTGCGTAGGGAGTTAGTCGGCTTCCTCACACTTCTGGGTTGCAGCTTCTGGCGCTTGGGGGCCGCCCAGGAAGTCAGATCCCACGTCCCATCGCGTGGCATTCCATCCAATTCCAGAAGTGGAGGAACAACTCGAAACAGACATTGGCATGTGAGGCTAGAAGGCCGGGCAGGCTCACGGCGTCAGCGTGGGCCCCGGCCAGCTTGGGGTGTTCATCAAAGGCCCAGCTGGGCTTCTTCAGAGTGGAGGAGGCTGAAAGACTTCGTGACGGTGCACAGGTTTCTGTCCAACACGGTCTTGTTCCTGAGAGCAGCTGTAAAGAGCCCCAAGCCTAGGACAGCCCGGTCATGTTGAGAGCTTAAGGCGTTCATCCTGTGGGACTGCAAACCAGTGCAACCTCTGTGGAAAGCAATATGGAGATACTATAAGGCGATACAAGTAGATCTACCATTTGACCCAGCAATCCCACTACTGGGCATCTACCCAAAAGATCAAAAGACACGCTATGAAAAAAGACACCTGCACTCGAATGTTTATAGCAGCACAATTCACAATTGCAAAGCTGGGGAAACAACCCAAGTGCCCATCAATACATGAGTGGATTAATAAAATGTAGTATATGTACACCATGGAGTACTACTCAGCTACAAGAAACAACGGTGATCTAGCACCTCTTGTATTTTCCTGGTTAGAGCTGGAGCCCATTCTACTAAGTGAAGTATCTCAAGAATGGAAAAACGAGCACCACATGGACTCACCAGCAAATTGGTATTAACTGATCAGCACCTAAGTGGACACATAGGAATAACATGGGGGGGGGTGTCGGGCAGGTGGGAGGCGGGAGGAGGGGTGGGTGTATACACACACAATGAGTGTGATGTGCACCAACTGGGGGATGGACACGCTTGAAGCTCTGACTCGAGGGGGGAGGGGTCAAGTGCAATATACGTAACCTTAACATTTGTACCCCCATAATATGCTGGGGAAAAAAAAAAGTTCATCCCGGGTGCAGTGCAAAGAGTGGATTCAGAGGGGCAAATCCAAGAGTGTGTCTGTCACCGGGCAGTCTGGTCCCAGGGAGTGGGGGCGAGAACGAAGCCAGGTGGATGGATCTGAGCAGCGTTAGGAGGGTCAGTTCGATCGTACTTTGTACCTAAGCACAGCTTGGGCAGCTGAGGGCCGGAGGATGGGGCCGCTTCCCGAGAGGAGGGTGGGGACAGACGGGCGGGTGGGGAGGGGCAGGGCGGTGAGCCCAGTTTCGAGCATATTGAATGTCAGGAGCCCGAGGCACGTCCAAATATAAGTGTCCTGCGGCAGCTGGTGACACCAGCCTGGAGTGTGTGAGCAATTCCTCAGCTGAGACGCAGATTCCTGAGTCAGTGGAGTGCACGTGGGTGACGAGGCAGGCGACAGGGTGGATCAGTTACATGAGGGAACAGAGAGAAGAGAAGGGTGGGGCCCGGCCCTCCCAGGCTGGTCCGAGTCCAGGTATGATGAGCAATGCCGCAGGAGAGAAGACGGGGCACCTGTCGCAGGAGCAAGCGACAGTGTGAGTTGCTGCAGAGGGGTGGACTCAGGAAGAGAGTGACAGACGCTCCATGGATTTAGCGACAAGGAGGCCTTTCGTGTGGTTGAATTCGGGGTGGGGAGAAGCAAAATGCAGATAAATCATGGATCGTTTGTGCAGGGATTACTTACAATGCCAAGCAGTCACTGTCATTAGGAATGATGCAAAAGTAAAGGCAGTACAGAGCAAACGAGCGTCCCAGCAGGGTTTAGCCCCTTCTCCTGCTGTATGCTTCTGCGTGGTATATTTGACAACGAGAAATGGTGCCACTGGTGTGCTTGGTGGCGGTCTGTCTCCCCCATGGGAAGAAGAGCCAAGAAAACTGCAGCTCTGTCCCATCCATGCCCGTATTCTCAGCGTGTGGTGCAAAGCAGGCACTTAGCAAACGTTTGTTGAATAAATGATTGAAGGAATCTGATGCAAATAGGTAAAGGAGAAAAGAAATCATCATCTGAGTTATACACATAGATGTCCAGACTGTTTTCAAAAGCAATTATAGATGAGTGTTCAAGTGAAAAAGAGCAAGTTGTGACGATGACAATAGCACATCTCTTGTCGTCAGCCTCCCAGATTCACTTGTAATTTAAGTGGGGACTGATAATGCTAAAAGACTGGGATGCATTGCAGAGAGCTTTTCCTAAAAGCTTTGTAGACGTTTATGAAGAGATTTTGTTATCAGTTAGATCCTAAAATACAAAGTAATCAACTTAGGGGAAAAAATAGAGAGAGATAAAAGTGTGTGTGTGTGTGTGTGTGTTTGCATTTCTTTTTAATGATTTTAATCAACTAAGAGAGAGAAATAGAGTTCTTACTCTAATTTTGAAGTTTCCATAGTTAGAATCTTGCATTTTTATTAAAAGCAATATCATAATACTCAACATCCATGCCAAAGACCGGTTTGATTATATTGTATGAAGAGAGGCATGCTTTCTACTAAATTGTTTTTACAGGAAGTGAACCTTGAAATGACAATCACAAGAAAAATGCTTTTCTTTGCCCAAATTTGGTATTTTTATCCCCACTTTACAGCTTCTTTTTGTCATCATGCTTTAGTAGAAAATCAATTAATTATGGCCGGGCACTGTAGCTCATGTCTACTATAATCCTAGCCCTCAGGGAGGCTGAGGCAGGAGGATCACTTGAGGTCAGGAGTTCAAGACCAGCCTGAGCAAGAGTGAGACCCCGACTTTATTAAAAATAGAAAAAAAAAATGAGCTGGGCAACTAAAAATAGAAACAAAAAATTAGCTGGGCGTGGTGGTGTGTACCTGTAGTCCCAGCTACTCGGGAGGCTGAGGGAGGCTTGAGCCCAGGAGTTTGAGGTTGCTGTGAGCTAGGCTGATGCCATGGTATTCAAGCCTTGAGTGAGACTCTGTCTCAAAAAAAAAAAAATCAATTAATCACATATTTTACCAAGACCAATTATTTCAGTAACTCAGTGTGCTAGATGTGCATTCGATTTAGATGACTGCGAATCCTGATCTCCAAATCTTGTAGCTTTAGCGATAACAATGCAACATGCAAACATGGGATAAAGAACATCTTTCAGTGTTAAGGAACATCATTCTTCATGATCTCAGTGGAAAGTAAGAAGGAAAGAGTCAGAAACATTTGGGGGAAATTCATTTGTCTTGGAATAGGTTTCACAAATATAGGCGTGAGATGCTTAAATAGTAACATTCCAAATTGCCCTAGCTAATTAGTCAGTTTGGGGCAAGTTGGGCTGCAGAAACAAATATATCCCTAAATCTCAATGGCTTTCAACCTCGATAGTTTATTTCTAGTTCTCATTATATGCCCATCTCAAAACTGGCTCTGGAATTTTACCTCAGTGTAGCAGAGTAGATTCCTAATAGACTGCTCCTCTTGCAGGTAACAGCTCTGAACAAAATACTCTGGAAAGTGAGCAAAATTTGGAAGGGAGTCAAACCTGGAAGAAGGATCATTAGAGCCTGAGTGTCCCATTTTTATGACCTCAGCTTGAGATTAGGCTGCAGGCCCTGCATAGGTAGATGAAAACTCCACTAGAGGGGCCGGGCGTGGTGGCTCACGCCTGTCATCCTGGCACTCTGGGAGGCCGAGGCAGGAGGATTGCTCAAGGTCAGGAGTTCCAAACCAGCTCTGAGCAAGAGCGAGATCCCGTTTCTACTAAAAAATAGAAAGAAATTGGCCGGGCGCTGTGGCTCACGCCTGTAATCCTAGCTCTTGGGAGGCCGAGGCGGGCGGATTGCTCAAGGTCAGGAGTTCAAAACCAGCCTGAGCAAGAGCGAGACCCCGTCTCTACTATAAATAGAAAGAAATTAATTGGCCAACTGATATATATATAAAAAATTAGCCGGGCATGGTGGCGCATGCCTGTAGTCCCAGCTACCCGGGAGGCTGAGGCAGAAGGATCACTCGAGCCCAGGAGTTTGAGGTTGCTGTGAGCTAGGCTGACGCCACGGCACTCACTCTAGCCTAGGCAAGAAAGCGAGACTCTGTCTCAAAAAAAAAAAAAAAAAAATAGAAAGAAATTAATTGACCAACTAAAAATACATAGAAAAAATTAGCCGGGCGTGGTGGCGCATGCCTGTAGTCCCAGCTACTCAGGAGGCTGAGGCAGGAGGATGGCTTGAGCCCAGGAGTTTGAGATTGCTGTGAGCTAGGCTCATGCCACGACACTCTAGCCTGGGCAACAGAGTGAGACTCCGTCTCAAAACAAAACAAAACAAAATTCCACGAGAAAATTTGCTCTTTCTGCCCTGAAGAACCCAAGGTGCAACCATTGCTGCTGGCAAGGCAGGAGAGAACCCCAGACAGAAGCAGGTGGGGCAGAGGAGCCTCACATTCTGTACATAAACTCTGTGCAAACTCAAAGCAGCTTGTAGGTCAGGCTAAGAGAACTGAGGTTTGAGCTGCTGTCTCCGTGGGCAAGACAGAATTTCCAGTTCGAGTCCGTCCAAATCCGTCCTACTAAAATGAAACCGTCAACACTCTTCATGAGAATATAACAGAACCAAGAGTTTCCGCAACATGACCACAAAGGCAGGAAAAGGGAAACAGAAGAACAAAAGACAGGGGAGGGAAACAGAAAAAAATGCCAAATGATATAACTCATTGAAAGGAGCAAGGGGGAACAGCGTGATGGTCTTCAAGCTTTGCTCAGCAGTGACAGCATCCTTTTCACTGGCATTTCATTGGCTAAGGCAAGTCAAATGTTCAGGCCTGACTTTAATGGGCCAGGAAATTATAATCCACTCACAAGGAGGGGCAGCAAGTATTTTTGAACAAATAAATAAAACCTACCAGATGAAGGCAGGTTCACTACCGTGGAAGAGTAAGTTTTTATAGTGTCGATGACTTCTGTATAATGCGACAATTCTTAGAGTATATGAAGTCTCTTGAAAAAAATCCAGCGTCATCTATGAAACCACAGTTAGCTCAGTAGCAAACTTGCCTGCCTCATCCCTACCCACTTCTCAGAGATTCTGTCTCTTGCTGAGCAGACTGCAGAAAACCACTTCTGTGGCCACAACTGGTTGAACTGGGGGGGGGGGGGTGACACCTGGCCCGCATTGGGCCATTTGGATTTTCAAATCACGTAAATTCCCACTGGGAAGCCAAGCAAAGCCAGGGCTGAGATGGAGTCGTCCAGCCTTAGAAAGGTGGAGAGAGAAAGCCCAACTGCAGAGAAAAACTCCTGTGTTCTTGAGCTAAGCCTATCCACTTTTGTTAATTTCCACAGTTCAAGCTAATTTGAAGGGGTTCACATCACTCCAAGCGCACCATTCGCACGGTAGTCTATATAAATGACACTAGGGAGTCACTTTGTGCAAGTCTGTGGTGCTTGGTTTCTGCCCCTAGGATAGAAGTCTTCTGCTAATTCAGATGGAGAGAGAGAGAGAGAGAGAGAGAGAGAGAGAGAGAGAGACACCATTCTTGGGGTAACAGGCAATGGCTGTAGGAATTTTCTGAGCACATTGAAAGAGAACGAACTTCCACTCTGGTCTTGGATCTGTGCAACACCCAATCTGGAACAGGAATTGCTAGAATTACGGAAATCCAATGGACAGAGACAAAACAAATTATGAACTTTGACTAATTAAAAAATTTTAAAAATGCACTTTTTTTTGCAACAGGCATAGAAATCCTTACTATATGAGTTGATTCTGATGTAGCAACATACTATTTATAGTTATTTGATAACGCCTTTCTCTTTTCAAACACAAGAGCACCATCCAGTACGTATTTTATGTATACGTGCATTTTTCATTGACTAATTTATCTTCATGTCTTATTCCTGGAAGGAAATTTCACGTCGAATAGCCTTACTTCTTTGATTTACCTTCCAAAATTGCATAAGCACATCCCTTCTTTTAATTTCATCTTGCAAACTTGCCTCCTTACATAGTGAAATATCTAAATATAAGTTTAGAGCCTCATATATTTTAAGAGTTTTGCCTTCCTTTGTCATATAATGTAAAAATATTCCATATAATCTTATCTCATACAATTCAAAACAGTATTATAAAATGTATAGACAAATGCTCTCCTGCTGTTTTAAACACCATTTAGCAAGTTTTATAGTTAAAGGGTTTGCCAACATAACTATTACTTTCTTATTATGGTGAGTATGCAAGTATTTTTATAAGCCAGAGAAAGATGTGTCTATAGCCAGGCACAGCATGTACCTGTCAAAGGCCAAGTCCAAGCCCCTGGATTGTCTTAACCCCCCTGTTAAATAGGGGGAAAGCATCATAGCACGGTAAACTCTCAATTACCTAAATTTGCAGAGAGAGAGAGAAACAGCAAACAAAGCTTCCCAATCATTTCCCAAGCATAGCTTTTCATATTTATACTTAGAAAGGGCATCTGAATAAAAAAAAAACAAACCTTTTTTTTACAACATTAAGTGCTCTCTATTCATTTTCTACTATGTAGATATTTTATAATATGTCTCTCGGGTCTAAATAAGTCATCTCAGATACCAAAAGTTTCTTTAGATCATGTCATCATTACCTAAATTCTTCTTAGGAATAAAAGACATTGACAACACTTCTTAGCACATCTTTCTTCATAATGTGCTAGGCTGTTGTCTTAGACGATCGGTGGAAAATTATAGCACAATACAACAAAGTAAATCAGCTGATAAATGAACTTGAGCAATTTTTGCAAAGTTAAAAGCACTATATCAATCTAAAGTGTTGTTATGGCTGATAATTAAGGAGACAAACATCACCAGCTGAGGCTAAATTCAATCTGTTACCCACTGGCACAGATTTTAAAAATAGCCCTTCAAAGCTCTTTTGAACTCTTAAGTTATTTCAGAAGCAGCTTTGCACAAAAAAGGAAATTGGGAATGCCAGCTAATTGGGGTTTGCCTGATGGTTCTAGGACTAGCTGAAATGGCCTTGGTGAACCCTCACATAAGCTTCATTCAGCAGTCACAGTTACTTACTGGAAGAAGCCTTATTGGATTTGCGAAGTCCACAAGATACACGCTGATAGGGAGGCGAGGTCTTCAAAGTCCATTCTTAAACATCTGTTTTCCCCAACTCACTCAGAATTGCTCCCCTCTAGCAGCTAGCCTGTGGGGCAGGGGACCAGGTGATGTCCACAGTCTTTACTGTCTAGTTAGCTTCTGTCTAACGTATTGCAAATAGCTTTGCTGGAGCAGTTCCAGGCTTCAGCCCAGGCAGGAATTATTAATCAGGGGTGGGCAAAACAGGTTTGGCGTTTAGCATCTCTCAGTGGCTCGAAAGGGGTTTTAAGACAGCCCCATCCGTATTTCTATGTCACCTAGCATTGTGGGTATGCTGAAGAATGATCACACTCCGCCCAGAAAGGTTAGCAGCCCTAAGACTTTCACACTAAATTAAATAAACAACGACAGCATTTCCCGGGGTGTGGGGCTTGGGCGGGGTGCTTGATTCAATCCTGCCTCTGCCACAACCTAGCTGAACCACCTCGGGTATTAAGTCGCTGGCCTCTCTTAGGTTTGGGTCCTCTTTGTGAAACGGTGGCAGTAGAGTTTTTGTGAAGAACAAATGAGGCCGGGCGCGGTGGCTCACGCCTGGCATCCTAGCACTCTGGGAGGCTGAGATGGGCAGATGGCTCAAGGTCGGGAGTTCCAAACCAGCCTGAGCAAGAGCGAGACCCCATCCCCATCTCTACTAAAAATAGAAAGCAATTAATTGGCCAACTAAAAATATAGAGGAAAAAATTAGCCGGGCGTGGTGGCACATGCCTGTAGTCCCAGCTACTCGGGAGGCTGAGGCAGGAGGATCGCTTGAGCCCAGGAGTTTGAGGTTGCTGTGAGCTAGGCTGATGCCACGGCACTCACTCTAGCCCAGGCAACAGGGTGAGACTCTGTCTCAAAAAAAATAAATAAATAAATAAAGTAAATGAGATCATATTTGAAGTGTTAAACACTATATAGAATGGGCTCAATAAATGCTAGCTACCATTATCCCATGGTGTACTATGTCCTCCAGTGCGACAGACCAAGAGGATGCATATACAAATGTATGCATGTACATGTATGTGTGTACACACATGTATGAGACATACATGAGCTATAACTCTGCATATATCAGTAAATAACTCTGATCTCATATATATACATATATATGCATATACACACACACACACACACACACACACATACAAAATGTACATATATATGTTGCCGAATGCAAGTTTGGCTACCTGCTACCTGAGAACCAAGCATGAGAGGAAAGGGAGCTTAGGAAAGTGCTGGCAGCCTGAGGAAATGGCAGACTATTGCCTCAAAGGCCATCTCCTCCCTTCTGCTTACTGAGCAACTTATAAAGGGAAGGGGTGAAGGGGGTTGGTGGCAGGCAGCAAGCTCTGGGCACGTCATCATGACCAGCTCGATGGGTGCCACCAAGCAATAGGTCGTCTGGTGGATCTTGTCCTCAGCCGTCTGTGGTTGGCCTAGTGCAGACCCGTGATCTGGTTTCTAATCTTGTGCCTGGCAGCTGCGTACGCAAGCAGCAGCAGGTCAATTCTAAACTTTTAGGCGGAACAAGCTGAAAGCACACTGGAAGCAAAGTGGCTTCCCTTTAGCCAACCTGGGGTGTCCTGACATATATACACGTACATATATGTGATGTGTGTGCATGTGTGTGCGAGAGAAAGAGAGAGAGAGACAGAGAGAGAGAGACAGAGAGAAATACTGAGATTTTAGAGAACTGGCTCACATGAGTTTGGAGGCTGGTAAATCCAAAACCTGCAGGGTGAGCCCGCGGGCTGGAAACCGGGGGCGGAGAGCTGAAGTTGCAGGTCACGTCTGAAGAGGGTCTGCTGGTAGAATTCCCTTCTTCTTGGGGAAAGTGGGTCTGTTTTCTCCGAAGCCCTTCAACTCATTGGATGAGGCCCAACCACATTATCGAGAGTAATCTGCATCCCTCAGATTCTACCAATTTCAATGTTAATCTCATTTTTAAAATAGCCTCACAGAAACCCACATGATCATGAGAATGTAGTTGTCCGTGGCTGCCAGGCACTTCACAAGTACTCATTCACCAACTTATTCACCACACAACCCTTTGCGGTAGGTGCTGTTGTTATGTCCACTGGAAAAACGAAAAAAAACTTAAGCACAGAGAGGATGAGTCACTTGCCCAAGGTCACACAGCCAAGGATTTGTGTTCCTAACCACAGATCACTCACCCAACCTCTGGATTCCTTTGGACAACGGGACACTTTCTCTGAATCAAAATTAGCTGTTTCGTTTTTGGCTTTGTCTTGCACACGAAGCCTCGGTGTAAGATATATTTTTCACGTCTGAGACACTCCCCAGCAATTGGTGATGATGTTGTTGAGAGAGTGAATTTGGGTGTGCATGTGAATGAAGTCACATACACCTCATTTAAGTGTGTGCACAGGTTTTAAGGAGATAATGTGAGTTTCCAAGTTGGCTTTCTCATACCAAGGAAACAGCCCAGGCAGGGAGAAAATGGCCTTGGCCGTTATTATAAAATATGGAATTAAGTATCTAAAGTCTATCAGGAGAATATTTTTGATCAAGCACTCCCAATATTTGTATAGTTATTTATAAATTATATCGTGCACCATTGCTTTGATGCATAAGTACATTATAGCGTATACACAAAGAATGAACCTTAAAAAGGGTGAGAGAAGAAATAAATGCGAATGGAAATTTCTACCTTCTACTTTCTCCTCGCACTTCAGCAGTTCTTCTTGCGCCCTCCCCGCCTTGGTTTTTGTTGACTTAGAATCTTAAGTACTTGGAAGCTTTCTCACCTATACAACTTATCGAGGAATGAATCGGCTTGCCCCATTGACGTTATGTACTCCAGGAGGTAATGGAGATCTGGAGATCCGCAGAAGAGCACAGGAGGATTAAATGAGATAATATGGGAAAGTACCTGATAAGGTGTGAGGCGTTTGTCTTTATCACAAGAGATGCAGGACTGCATAGTTGTTAAGAGTACAGATGCCAGAGACCAACGCATGGGAGCAAATCCCAGCTTCACCATGGGCTAGCTGTGACTTATTTCATGAGGTTGTCTTGTGAATTTAAATGATTTAAAACCAACAATAAACAAGTAACGTTCTTACCGCACCTGGCATGTAGTAAGCACTGTATAAATGTTACTGGGCCCAATAAACGTTAATTGTTATTATTTGTAACAGCCAATGTAACGAATGCTAGGGTCATCTGGCTTCCATCCTGCTTTGCTCATGCCCGATGCTATATAATAAAAATGCTTGGAATGATGACTTTGAAGTATTGCCCCAGGATTTCATTCATTTGGATACCAGTTACAATTTTTGCTACATCTGAGTACCATCTGTATTATTAGTTACTTAGCATTTGTCTTTTAATCAAGATCTACATTATTTTTGAGGGTGGTAATATTCGTGAAATCATGGATTTGATGTGCTAGCAACATTTATTCTCCTAAAAGTATATGACAATAAACACGGAACCATTAATCCATTTCCTACACCAAAGGAAAGGCTGTATTATACAATCCTTAGGTCATGAATGTTTCAATTATATTTATTCTGCTTTAATGAGATAGAAGAATATAGTAGCACATGTTATATATTTAACTAGGTTTCCTTCAGAACGCCCTAGTTCCCAGGAAGTTTAGCAAACTGGGATTCTAATCTTCTTTTTTTTTCTTTTTTTTTGATACTTGATTGTTATTTTCTTTTGAGTGAAAAGAATTTTCAGTTTCTTTTATTCTTATTCACAGGGCTAATTGCATAATGAATAGATTTTCTTTAAATAAATAAGGCCTTTAAAACGTTTGATCATTGTTATCATGGGGTAACTAACAGTACCAAGTTAAATTATATCAAATTAACCAGCTTCCTCAAGCATGCATAGGAGATAGATTAAAGCAAAAACTAAAGTCTAGAGTATTAAAAAAGAGAAACCTGCAATATTCAAATTAAACCTATTTCTATCAAAAGCCTGGAATTTCCACCTTGAAGCAAATTGCAAATAATGTTGCAAGCAAATATGAGTTAACGTGAATCAGACCTTTTCATCTCCCCATTGTCTGCTTTCGTTTTTGACCCTGGCCGTAGGCCTGTTGGTTACTGACTCTTCGCATCTAGATCAGAATCCCAAACAGATTTCTTTTAAACACCTTGAACCGATATGCACTGACATCTTGAAACCTATTAGGTAATCAGATGCTTTTGGTTTAAAATGGGAAAGATATCTCCTTGAAGATAATATAAATGCTTGGACCAGAGGTCCTCAAACTACGGCCCGAGGGCCACATGCAGCCCACGGAGGACATTTATCCGGCCTGCCGGATGTTCTTGCCGCCGCTGCCTGTCCTGCTTAGCAGCCGACTCTTCCCGGGCCCACAGTGCGCATGTGTGGAATGTGCACCGCACTCTCCAACGGCCTGGGGGACAGTGAACTGGCCCCCTGTTTAAAAAGGTTGAGGACCCCTGGCTTGGACAAATTTCATTTCATTTCATTTCTCTAATCCATCCTTAAGGGACCTATTTTAGCATTCCACTCCATCATCTTTATTGCAGATGCTAAAGCCATTATTACTATAACTATTAGGACAGGCCGGGCGCGGTGGCTCGCCTGTCATCCTAGCACTCTGGGAGGCCGAGGCGGGCGGATTGCTCAAGGTCAGGAGTTCAAAACCAGCCTGAACAAGAGCGAGACCCCCGTCTCTACTAAAAATAGAAAGAAAACTAATTGGCCAATTAATATATATAGAAAAACTTAGCCGGGCATGGTGGCGCATGCCTGTAATCCCAGCTACCTGGGAGGCTGAGGCAGGAGGATCGCTTGAGCCCAAGAGTTGGAGGTTGCTGTGAGCGAGGCTGACGCCATGGCACTCACTCTAGCCTGGGCAACAAAGTGAGACTCTGTCTCAAAAAAAAAAAAAAAAAAAAAAAAAAAGTTAAAAACAAAACAAAACAAAAAAACTATTAGGACAAAAACATTATCTGAGCCAGATCCGTGCCTTTAGTTGGTCTTTGCTCTAAGCCTAGGTGACAAGATAAATAGTGATCTCGTCTTAGAAAAGGTTGGATTCAATGGAGCATTCTTCAACTGAGATAGAGTCCCCTAGGTCAGGGTTTCTCGGTCTCAGCACTATTGATATTTTGAGCCGGATGATCCTTTGTCGTGGGGGCCGTACTGTGCATGGCAGGGTGTTTAGCAGCGTCTCTGGGCTCCACCCACTAGATGCAAATAGAGCTGTCCCTCCCTGTCAATAGTGACAACGAAAAAATGTCTCCAGACGTTACCAAAACCCCCTTCATCTGCATCAACGACCATGGACACAGGTCAGGATGCAAGCTTTGCCATTGTGTTTCTGAGTGGCATTGCTGTGTTTGGGTGGAAAAGGTTGATTTCTTTATGTGAGATTGTGTGTGTGTGTGTGTGTGTGGCTGTATTACAAACTCCAAACTATAAATAACAGAAGCAAGTGAGAAAAGACGGAACATTTATTACCCAAAGCCATATAAATTCAATAATAAATAATGGCTCCCTCTGAAATTACGAGAAGTCTTTTTCAAAGTCATTAGTTCTAATCGTAAATGAATTTAGCAGCATTTCTTTAAAATTTTGCCCCTCTGTAATGAACTCTGATACATTCATGGAGCTGGATGTTAAATAAAGAGATAGAAAGGTCTAATTTGCTGCTTCATTAAGCTAGCGTATTTCAAGACATTGTGCATATTGCCTTGAATTTCATATTTCTGAGCAGTGGAGACAATAGTAGCATCTATCTCTAATGTAGCGTGGCAGACAATTAGGAGCTCAAATGGATTAAATCTCATTTCATCAGAGATACACACAGTGATTATTATTTTATTGCCAGATACTGTCAGCATTACATTTCTTCAACAGCTATTGTGATACCTGATTCGCATGCCTAAATTTGCATTAAACACTCTGCTAACAACAATAATAACTTGTTTTCGTACATGACATTGTTCTGTTCTTCACTACGCGTGTTCACCCAACACGCAGCGTTAAGGGTGCAAGGTTTTCCGCCTACTTGAGACAGGAAAGACAGCTGAAATGTTGAGGAAAAGCCAAGGTTTTGGGGTCAAAGACATGCACTCCAGTCCTAGCCCTGCCCCTTCCAACAGAGGTGACCTTACGACGGTCACTTCCCTTAAAATAGAACTAGAAGGATTTTCTTTTATTACTTTAAATATCCATTGTCAGATTTTTAAAATTGAAAAAAACCATTGCTTTTTACGACAAATGGAATCATGCAATGAAAAACCCATTTATTCACCTCTCCACCTCCCCTAACCGTCCCTGTAGCCCATCCCTCTTCAAATACTGATGATTCAGTATATATCTATCTTTTACCAACCTCCTACGAACACCTACAAGTAATTTTATCCCAAATGCAGTGTGTGTTTCCTTCTTTTTAAATAAAAAGTTGGATTATACTGCACGCACCCTTCTCCAACTTGCTTTTCTGAGCTTCGCTCTAGGCCATCATTTAAAATAGCTGCATAGCATTTCGTGGTATGGATATATAACATTTGTTCTACCATTTCCCTCCAGATTCAGCCCACGTTGTTTCCAGCCCTTTGGCACCGGGGACCGAGACGTAATCAATGTCACCAGACACGCAGCGCTGGGGCTGGAGTCTTTCCTGCGATTGGAAATTTGAAACAGGGACGTTTCGCTGGGTTTGACGGGCCCCTCTGAGGCTCGGTGTCCACATTCGCATACGGAGAGTCACGACATCCGTCCAGCCAGCGTGCAAAAGTGACATGCCGGCTCTGGAATCCAGAGGGCCCTCCCTAAAGATCCCACTCGAGCCAAGCTGTGGCCTCTCAAAGCCACCTGCTTTTTGTCTGCCTACACAATCTGATATGAGATTTACACACTTCTATGCTCTTCGGCTCTGGGACATTTTTTTCCAGTGGGTGTAACCACTTCTTCGGTGGGTGATTCGCTCTTTCAGCGATCGGTATTTGGTCTACAAAAGCGTTATGTCAAGAACTACTCTAATTTGTTGCTGAAGACCTAGCACAAAAAATAAAAAAAAAAAAAAAAAAAAAAAAAAAAAAAAAAAAAAAAAAAAAAAAAAAAAAAAGAACTACTCTAACGCAGTGCCTGACTTCGCGGAGCTGGTGTAGACAAAGTGTGCGCACGGGGGGAGCGTGTGTTAGAGCGAGCGCGATCGTGTGCAAGGGGGAGAGAGCATGCGCGTGACAGCTCACACTCGCACGTGCAAAATTCACTTAGCATGAAAGTCGCCCAGTAGCGTGTTCACAACGGTGAGCTTTGGACGCTGCTCACATGGGGAATGGATATAGCCATCTATTTAATGTTTCACCTGGTTCCATCATCATCATTTTTAATTATGCTACTAAAATATTTCATATTATGCAGTGGAACATCTGTCTCCCAGAAAGAAAAGGTCTGAGATAGTACGTCCATATTTATATTTTATTGTTTATTCAAACCATCCTTGTGTTTGAGAGGCAGGAAAGGGGCCATGTATGAAGACTCGGCGTGTCACCTGGACCTGGGAGGCAGCAGGACTGTGCCCGATATTCTAGCTCCAGGCCAGAGGGCAAGCTGTGGGCTGGGACCCGGTGGGTGATGAAACGAAGCTAAACATAGAGACCTACGTGTCTTAAAAGAAATAGAACAGGATGGAAAATATCAGAGTCCGACACTCAGGATGATGACAGTATTGCTTCCTGCGTCTTTTGTTGCAGAAATATAAATATGTGCACGTGTGCCCTGTGTCCTAGATCTCAGTGTTAAGGGTGGGTAGCTGTCCAAGATATTTGCAAGTCCCTATTCTGGTGACAGTTTGCTCATGGGATCCAAGACAGTCGGCCCCTTTGCTGCCTGGTGTCGTGGCCTCTGTTTGCATGCGGTGACAATGTGGCCAGATGCAGTTTCCTTCCCTCTTCTGCTCGTTCTCTTCCTCCCGTCATTTCCTGATGCAAAGTGGTCTTTGAGACAGCAGGGGACAGAAACAGGAAGCTAACGGCGTGACCGCGCATTGATGGGAAACCTCAAGAGGCAGCCGGGGCCAGCGAGATAAAAGTTCATTTGCTTTGGGGAGGCTTTGCTCTGAGGAATCGGGTAGAGCTGGAAAGATGTCATCCCGTCCGCCCACGATGCAGCAGGAGCCCTGGAGAGAGGCGGGGGTAGACAGGGGCAGGCGGGTTGGCAGATGGCCAGAGTAAGAAGACAGAAGGACCCAGAGAAGCAGAGGGACTCCCAAATGATCATCAGAAGGCGATTTAATAGATCCGTCTTCTGAGTTCCCTGAGAACCTTCCTGTGTGGCACTTCATGGCATCAATAAGTTTCTACTGGGCACCTTCCATGGGCCAGTTTCGACCTCTTGGACATACAGCAATGACCCACGCAGACAAATGTCCCTGCATTTATGGGAACTTACCATCTAGGACGGCAAGGGAGGAACGCTCCCGTGGGCGTGTGCCTGGGCGCCCAAGAAACGCCAGAGGCCCGGGTGCCGGAGCAGAGATGCGAGGGGAGAGTAGGGGCAGTGGAGGTCACACCAGTACGCAGCGGGGGGGGGGGGTCCCCGTGGCTCTGAAGGTCATCGTGGGGACTTAGTGTCTTCCCGCAGCTGAGATGAGATGCCGTCGGTTTTGCTCGGGGGCGACCTCATCTGACTTACGTTTTAGGAAGGACACCCTGGGACTGGTGCAGGGCGCGGTCCCTGCGTGTTCTCCCAGGCTCGACAGGGGTGACAATGGATAGCAGCACAGTCGTAGGTGCCCTGGGAATTACAGCAGCGAGGGACACATCCAGACAGACTGCAAATCCAAGTCTGCGGTTCCCATCCCGTCGTTATTTTTTATTTTATTTTTTTTGAGACAGAGTCTCCCTTTGTTGCCCAGGCTAGAGTGAGTGCCGTGGCGTCAGCCTCGCTCACAGCAACCTCAGACTCCTGGGCTCAAGCGATCCTCCTGCCTCAGCCTCCCGAGTAGCTGGTACTACAGGCATGCACCACCATGCCCGGCTCATTTTTTTTTTCTATATATATATTAGTTGGCCAATTAATTTCTTTCTATTTATAGTAGAGACAGGGTCTCGCTCTTGCTCAGGCTGGTTTCGAACTCCTGACCTCGAGCAATCCGCCCGCCTCGGCCTCCCAGAGTGCTAGGATGACAGGCGTGAGCCACCTCGGCCGGCCCATCCCATCGTTATTAACTTAGCCATACACAGGAAGCTGGAGCGTCTTGGTGACCATTTGCAGCAGCCTGGTCTCAAGGCTCAAGTCACCTCTCCCTAAACGTCCCCTGCTGTGAGCTCTGGTTGGCACTGACGGCCCCGCCTCCCTCCGGCTCTAGCTCTCTGCCGTCGCCTTCCTGCTGCCTTGGCCTGTTTCTGCAGCTAGCCTCGGGTCCTGCCTGTAAGGATCACAAGGCCCCAGTGGCTGGGCCATTGCCACCATCAACAAACACTGTGCTTTTCTGCTGCCGGCTTCTCTGCTCCAGTGCGCCCTGCCATTCCTGCTGCTCCTTCCTTCTGGGGACGGCAAGAGTCCCCTACTCTGTCTCTCCCCTCCACTCTCCTCTCCTGGGCATGGCCAGGCTGAGAAGGGGCCACCGTCTGTGTCTCTACGTTAGGCCTCTCCACGCGTTGCCCTGTTCTGTGGGTGGGTGGGCGGTGGCAGGCACGAGCACCCCACATGTGGCTCCCCTTTCTCTACCTGCCTTATGGGGGGGTGCAGCTGACCCCACATTCCTCCAAGAGCAACCACTCCGCTGGCCTTTCTTCGACTCCGGAACATGTGCATGTCCCCGCTGTCCTGCTGACACTCTGCCCTGGCAGCAGCAGGCGGACTGTCCTCTCTGCCAAGCCGGCTGCCCAGGACTTGGTCCCAAGCTCCCGCGACACGTGCAGATTGCCCAAGAACACAACGTTGGTTGTGGCTGGCCTGGGCCCAGACCACCAGGTTATATTAAAAATTCTCTTAAAATAAATGAATCAGTTGCTCGCGAAAAGGGACATATTTTTGACCCTAAAGATCAGTTCCTGTGACTCCTGAATTCCTTTCCCTAACATGGAAAAAACGAAGCTGTATCCTGCTCTCAAAAAGGCCCTTGTGAAAACCCACTAACCTGCTGCTTTCAGATTCCTGGAGCCTTCAAGCCTGGGCAGATTGTCAGAGTTCTCCAGGAGGTGGCTAAGCATGGAGCCCTGGTTCCATTGAATGAGATTGTGTAGGTATAATGGCGAGGGCAAAAAAAAAAATAAAAATAAATTAAAAAAATTCTCTTGGCTTTATAAAATAAGCAGTGCAGAATTTCACATGCCCATTTCTGTTACGTTAAATTGCTACGACACAACTTTAGGTCTCTGTGTATCAAAAACGATTGGAGGACTATATATCTTTGCCTTTCTTTCCCAAGTCTCTGTGTGTGCTTGCAGACAGAAAGCCATTTTCTCTAGTGGCAGCCAAAGGGTGTTGGCGAGAGTGGTCCCTAATTAACTAATTAATTGAGCAATTGATTGTTGATTTCAGAAATTTTTAACGTGTTTAATGTTTGATTTTTTTTTTTTGCCCTAATCTTCATTCCTTTTTGAAAAAAATGTTTTGAACATACAGGAAAGTATCTGCCTAATAACAAAAAAGTAACATTTTGCTGCATTTGCTTCAGATAAAAATTTTTCCCAAAGACATAAAGCAACTGATTCAGTGGCTTCTTTTCTGATCCTCTCCCTCCTTCTTCAGAGGTGCATCGAAGCAGATATTCTTCTCATCTGTGTTTTCATCTTTTATTACGTATCTGTGGAAGACTAAGCAATATAAAGTATTTTTTGAATTTTATTAGGGAAAATTTTAAACAGAAAATTAGAGGGAATAATATAAGAACCCGTTTGGAGATTTTTGGGTTTTTTTGAGACAGAGTCTCACTCTTTTGCCCAGGCTAGAGTGAGTGCCGTGGCGTCAGCCTCGCTCACAGCAACCTCCAACTCCTGGGCTCAAGCGATCCTCCTGCCTCAGCCTCCCGAGTAGCTGGGACTATAGGTATGCGCCACCACGCCCAGCTAATTTTTTCTATATATTTTTAGTTGGCCAATTAATTTCTTTCTATTTTTGGTAGAGATGGGGTCTTGCTCTTGCTCAGGCTGGTTTTGAACTCCTGACCTTGAGCGATCCTCTTGCCCCGGCCTCCCAGAGTGCTAGGATTACGGGTGTGAGCCACTGCACCCTGCCAGAGATTATTAACATAGGGGTAAATGATATTGAATTCCACATGTCTTCCTGCAATTGATTTTACGTGCCTTATATGTTTCTTAGGTAGATCCATGTTGGTCCATTAGATTCATTTCACTCATTTTAACTGCTCTAGAGTATTCCATCATAACAATGGCTACGCCTTATTATTTTTATGTTTTGATGGTGGAATTTTAGTTGGATTCCCACTGTCCCAACAAGGCTGCAGTGACAGACCTTGTCCACATTTCCTTGTGCAGACCCACGAGTAGTGTTTCTTTAGAAATGGATTATAGAATCAAGTGATATAGGTTCTTTTAATTGAACTTGAACTTGGTTTTACCCAATGGCTCACCAGACAGTCACCCCAAGTTACAATCAACCAAAAGAGCTTATGAGGGTGTTTCTCCACGCTTTCACCAACACTTGTTACTGTCAGACTCAAACGCTGTACCCATCTTGAGGTCTGCGAAGTGGTAGTTCTGAAGGACACACATATGACCACATCTACTGTACGATAAAGACAAGCTCTGGGGGCTGGAGGGCTCGAGAACAGAGAAGTGCAGCAGTCCAGACCCTTTCAGTGGGAAATGATGGGACCTCAACTCAACTCAGCTTAACCAAAAGGAAAATGCGTTGGCTCCTGCCAGCTGGAAGTATAGCCATGGCAGAGTTTCTCGCCAGAAGAATGTTAGACAAAAGTGAGAACTGTACACACCAGAGAGAAGTCAGAGCAAGCTCCCAAGAGGTAGTATATTTTTGGCCCAATCTACAGCCCACTGAGACATGGATGCAAGGGACACAGGGTTTGGATCGGGACGGACATGGTGTCAATACATACAAGCTGTGTTATCTAGCACAACTTACCTAACCACTCTGAGCAGGCTTTTTTCATCCATAAAATGAGGATGGTTATATCAACTTTCTAGGGCTGTTGTGATGATTAAAGGGTATAACTAGCCACAGACTCTTGCTGACTTCAGATTTTGCTATTCAAGGTGTTGGAAATCAATGGGACATTGTCGGCCGACTTCAATTCATTATATTAATACAGAGATCTCTGTTGCACTGCAGTTATAAGGTTTTATTCTTCTACAATAAATATTGAATCACTTGTGCTAAGAATGATATTGAAAGAAAATACTCTATCATTTTTGATACATTCCCATCAATGCCTTTTTTTGTAGCGGTCGTCAAATTTTCTGATAAATATTCATCTCCATTGGAGAGAGCAAGAGTGGATTCATTGGTTTCCAATGCTGCATTTTTTTTTTAAAAGGGCATATTTTTTTAAGCACCAATGATTTTTTAAAAAATCTCTTTTGAACTCTGGAAACATTGTTATTTTCAACTGGAATTAAAGAACATTTCTAACATATTTCAAACAATTTCATTGAATGAGATGCAAACAAATGTATCACATTAAGGAAAGATACAAATGGGAAAGTGCTTTTTTTGAACAACAGGTAATGATATTTCAAGGACGACAACAGAACTATTCATTTCCGATATTCTCATTACCATTCCTAGCAACGGGCTTATCCGTCTTTCAATTCCTGCGTAGTTTTGTTAATCTCTCTACAGAATATTCAATTTTCTTACGACGATTTGGCTGACTTATTATTATATTTCCTCTTGCGTTTGAACTGCTAAAGATGCAATGTAACCCCATAAATTTGTTTCAGTCTCTCAGCTTTGATACCCAAGGTCGTTAATACCCCCCAAAATCTCCTTTGCTTACATCACTCCTTTAAATGTGCTCCTTTCTTGCCCAATGAGTTGTTACATGATTGCATGGTACCAGTAACAATATCATCTTGTTTTTATAGTTTTATGATTAGGATGTAAAAATGAACTGAATTGGAGAAAATGTTAAAAGATATTTGCAAAATATAAGAGATGGCTACCATCGTTTACCACATGTGAATGATAGAGTATGTATAAATGTAAAATTGAATTTTCTTAGTATATGGTTTAAAAATCTGTTAGAGTAAAATGCATTATATTAATGTGTGACTTAATGATTCTATACACACAGAGTGGAAGGTTAAAATAATTATGAAAGATTTTCCTTTTCTGCTGAGTATTTGCATCTGAATTTATAATGCCTGAGAAGGGAGAACATTTCACAAATGGGACTAGCTCCCACACCACACAATTCTTAGCCTGCTTACAGCTGAAAGTGAGCTGGAGTGTAGTTAGGGTGACCAACTGTTTCAGTTTGCTGGAACAGAAGGGGTCCCTTGGATGTGGGACTTTAAGTTCTAAAACTGGGAAAACTCCAGGAAAACTGGAATGAGTGTGTCCCCCCTGCCCCCCGAGTAATTTGCCTTTAATTACTCATCCCCACCCCCTGCATCTGCACGTTTGTGATGTCCTCATTGTGGACAGGTATACGTTGCTCCATGCCCCTTGACTTTGGACTTGGCTGTGTTACTTGTCTTGGCAAAAATATATGGGTAGGAGCAATAAATAGTGTGCCTCTTCCAAGGTTTGGAAGGTCTCATGTGTTTCTCGTTTCTCTTTCATGTCTCTGCCACCAGAAATGCTCTGCACTAGGCCCTGGCTAGCTCACTGACGCCAGGAAGATGAGGGACACGTGGATAGAGTCACCCTAGCTGGCACACAGGCCCGCAGTGAGGAGCAGAGACGAGCCCAGCCCAGGCAACCTGCAGATGTGTGTAGAAAATGCCAACTGCTACAAAGCCACTGAGGTTTTGTGGTTATTTGCTATGCAAAAGCTAATCTGAACAATCAACGAAAGCTGATTGAAATAGGTGGTAAAAAAGACCTATTCAAGAAATAGCTACTGTGGTCCTACTGTGTGCTGAGCACTGGGGAAACAATGGCAAGCAAGATGCACAGAATTATTATTCTCATGGAACTTAAAGTTTCTCGAAGTAGCCCCTGAGACCTTTTGGGGAAGATCTGTAAGGTTGGAATTATTTTTAAAATAATACCAAAACATTATTTGCCTTTTTCTCTTTTTCACTGTGTTGACATTTTCACTAATGATACAAAGGCAGTGGTGGGTATAACTACTTTGGTTTTGACACAAATCAAGGAGGGGGTACCAAACTATAGAAGCAGTCATTGCATTTACTATCATCGTGCACTTACAGTTTTAAAAAATGCCAGTTTCATTTGTGAATGTCCATAAAGCAGTAGAAAATATTGATGTAATTAAATCTCTACCCTGAGATTAATACACATATGATTTTTTAATGTTTTTAATATTCGTATGTCACAATGGGAGGTATCTGTAAGCTCATCTGGTGCATACCAAAATACAATGGAACAGCCAACAAATGATTGAAAACCCATTGCCTGTTTACATGGAGAAGTCAAATCCCTACCTCACAGCATATTCAAACCATATTCCAATCAGATTAAATATTTAATTTAAAACATTACTAGAAGAAAATATAGAAGGATATATATATATATATTTGTAATTCTGAGTTGGATTCTTCTTTCTAAGCTTTGCACAAAGGCTAGAAAACATAGGGGACTTTAGTGTTTCCTTTATGCAGTTCAGTATGGCCTTAATTTCTACGAGAATTTTCTATAATAAAAATAATAAAACTAACCCCATAAAGTAAACAAAGCACGTCTATGCCAGCATTTCTCTTACCAAATTGCAACACAGGTTTTATTGATGTCACGTTGAAGAACCAGCACGTTTTAAGCACAACTATTGCACAACCGATCACAGTTTAATGGTAAAATCTTGTCAGGAAACAAGTATGGATAATCCAAAGCTCTTCACATCATTTGTCACCCAAAGTCAACATTTGATCCCTTGAAAGTCACGGCTTATTATCTAAATTAAATAATTTCCAGAGATATTCAGAGGGCTAAGATTTCTAAATGCAGCTTATTAAAACCACAATCGGAGGGGACAAGCACAATCTTACGATATTCTAGTTGCACCAGTCAATTGATAACAGCTAACCCTTAACCCTTTTCAGGCCTAAATGTCATCTTTCTGGAAGACAGTGCCAAACCCTACGCCTTTAAGTTAATTCTCATTAAAGAATGGTGGAAAGATTGCTTTTTGAGCTACAGCCCACAGAAATGGGAAGAATATGAGTCGGGTTCTTAGGTTTCCATAGAGCCTCTCTGAGCACCTACCACGCCCTTACAGGAATTGGGAAAAGACACCCCTCCCAGTGGACAGATTAGCAAAAGGCTCCTCCTTTCGGTGGAAGAATTAGGAAAAGGCACCCCTTCCTTTGGTGGATGCAACAGGGCATTAGCTGGACTTCCTCCACTTCCCTTAGCTCCCATGGCGGCAGCCTGCCAGGAGAGCAGAGCCCGGACATCTGCAGGCAATAGCCCACATCTGTGCTGCATCCACTCTGCCTCTTGCTGTCTGTCTGGTAGCAGAAAGAAACTTCAATGGAGCAATAATACAGAATATGCATACAGGTTGTGTCATTCCTCCCTGGATGACTTGCGATACAATGCTCACTGGACAGCTAGCATTTGAGACAGAAGGTTGAAGGGGTACGATCTCACCCCTAAAGATAAAAGCTCTATCTTTTATTCTATTGGAATGGGAGTCAGCAGCAAGGGCCCCTAAGCCAGATTTGGCTCACTGCCAGCTTTTGTAAATAAAGTTTTATTGGAACACAGCCACATTCATTGATGTGTGTATGAATGAATGTCTACCTATGTCTACGGCTGCTTTTGAGCAGTTGCGACAGAGACCACATAGCTCAAAAAATTTACTACTTGGCTCTTTAGTGGAAAAGTTTGCCGGTCCCTATTTGGTACTATCTCAATCATATTGTTATATTTTGCTTAAATATCTTTAATGAATTGCAATTTAATGTTAATATAAATTGCACTTAAGATGATTTATATAATAAATATCCATGTGTATTAAGTTTCTGTATGCACAAAATATCTATCTTTTAAAATGATGATAATATACAATCTCAAATGCTGTTCAGCCTCAACTAGGATTAATTTTTGTAAAACGAATTGTATTTCTATAAAACCAAAGAGTAAATAAGACAAAACCCATTAGATTGCCTACCACCTCTTAATAAAGAACCTAGGTCACAAATTCCTCAATCAAATTATGGAAGGAAAAAGGTTGTTTATGCGAATGAGTTTATTTATTGTCTTTTTAAGACAAAAAGAAATATATAATTCAATTTGTTGGGTTTTTTTTCCACTTGGCTACTAGGATACTCAGAGCTAAATTTAGGACTTGCCTAAAGTAATTTCTTACTCCAATGTAATATCAACTCACCTAAATTGTCTTGTTTTGTCTTTATTTTTAATTGTCATGTTTTTATATCATGTTATATTGCCACTAATCTTTTTTCGAAAAGTAGAACTTTATAAATCTTGTATCATCAAATTTTGGTCCAATGCTCCTTCTGCTAAAAACAAAATGGTGTAGGGAAAGCACATGGGTTTGGTGCCAGCCAGACCAGGGCTCAAATCTTAGCTCTGCTCCTTACTAGCCCCATGCCCTTGGACAATTTATTCCACGTCTCTTAGCCTCAGTTTTCCCATCTGTAAAATGAAACAATAATACCTACCTTGCAAGGTTGCTGGGAGAATTAGAATGAATATCTGATAAAGTGCCCTTTAGATATTATTTGATGTGCTTATAGTATTAAAAATTGATTAATTTTTATTTAGAATATTTAAATAGAACTTGAGGTAGCCTGAAACGGAATTATATAATCATTTGATTACTTTAGCATAATGTTTATGAGAACTTTTACATAGCATCTTTGACAATAAGTGACATAATTTTGCCCTCCCCAAATTTTATAGAAAATGAAATTATCAATGTTTAATAACCAATAATATTTTTACTTTTCTTGTCTGCGCTAGGTTATCGTGGTGGCTTTGCTCTGTCAGACAATCAACATCACAGAGAAGAGTTCTTGAAATTCTTTCCTCCGTATAATCATGTTTACGACTCTAAATTGATATTTGGCAAATGGAATAAACTGATAATTTACTCAAAACATGTTTCCATATAACATTTAATAACTCATCTTTGAAATGGCATTTTTATAATATTACAGCCTCAATTTACAACCGAATGTTCAAATTATATGGAAGCCAAATCAAAATGTATCAGATACAAACCGTGACAAAAGTAACAACTAGATTTTGACAGCAAGATTTAGATGGGACTTACCCAAAACATGAGCAGAGCTCCACATGCATGAGCTGCACGGTGCTTGTTACTTCTTATCCTAAAAAGAATAGAGAATAAAAATCAAAGACAGAAAAATCAGGAAAAATATAAAAGAAAAACACAGCACACTTATCCAACTCAAACATCAACTCTATTTGATTGTAAAGAGCTTTGGAATAAATTAAGGCCACCTCAAGTTATTATACATACCTGAAAAGAACATTTTCTTTTTAGTTGGTCATACATTGATTGACCCTACATAAAAAGGGGCTGTGTTAGATTAATATTTGTTGTTCATCATTATTAAATTTGCAAGTGTGTGAAATATTAACACATAGACGGTTGGCTTCTTCTAGCCAAATCTGCAATTTACACTAAATCAGAGTAAGTGCTCTCTGAGGAGGATGACAAGTCCTGCTCCAGTGGTACTTTGCAGAGAGGTGCTGGATTCAGACCCACCTGCCCAGACCCTGCTCCTTGTCTGCAGACAGCCAAGCTCTGTCCTCATTCCAAGAATATCTGGGCTCTCTCCCTTTCCCTTCCACCGCTCAGCTTGGGCCTCTGGAAGGGAATAAAACCCAGAATTTCTTCCTGCAGATGCAGAAACTTTCCCTAGGCCAGGCCCAGAGCCTGAGGCAGGGTTGCCAGACTAAATCCAGGTCACCCAGCTCCATTTGAATTTTAGATCAACAACTAATAATTTTTAGTATAAGTATGTTCCATGAAAGTATTTGGGAAATACTTATGTTAAAAAAAAAAAAAACCCAACATGCATGCTGATCTGAAATTTAAATGTAACTGGGCCTCTTGTATTTTTATTTGCTAAACCTGGACATTACTGCTGGAGGGGACATATTTTTAGATGATGACATTATTATTCTGGCAGTTGTTGGGGAACCAGAAATTGGCCTAAAGCAAAAAAAAACCCAATGACTGAAAACAACACGAAATAGAACTTCCCCAGTGGTAAGGAATTTCCTCTACTACCAAAGCAAACATTCAACAACCGTTGGGCTGAGATTCTTTATAATAAAAATGACAAAAATGTGGCCCTAATGGTTATTTGGGGGAAGGAAGGGTTTAAGAAAAATTCATACTGATCTTATTTATTCAGTTTTTGAAAATGTAAAAACCCTTATGCGATTATTATAATATGGCAAAGCTAATTAACTTTAATTTATCTCATTGATTCTATCCCACTGTTGGTCACATTCCAACCGTCTTCAGAAGACTGCCAACGGGGCTCTGTTGTATTTGTGTGTTGGCAAACTTCCTTTTGACCAGTCCTGGGGAGTGAGTTGCCCACAGGGTTTTTGCTGGTTGAGTGGCTAAGATGACTTGTTCAGAGGTCATGTTTTGAGTGCTGGGTTTGTAAAGTGCTTTACATACACTATGAGGTTAGTATTAATATTTTCAGCTCATAAGTGAGCTAAGACTCAGACAGGAAAGTGGCTTAGCTTTGCTGAGTGATGTGTCTATGTAGGGTAAAGCTAGTCTTTAAATCCCCCCCAAATTCTTACACTGCTGGTCCTCCCTGCTACCTCTTTCTTGCTTCCCCGGAGTCCTGCAGAATGCACAATCAAATTCTGCACATTTGCAGATGAGCTGAAAGGGAGACCTCCAAGAAGAAAGTGAAAATTCAGGGCAAGAAGAGTTAGGATTTACTAGTATCCTGCTATCTCCACTTGCATTCTTAGTTCATTCATTCCATCAGCCATCATTTACTGAGTGCTCTAATGCCACGCCCAATCAGATTTTGCTTTCTCCAGAGTTATCTGTTCATCTTTTGGAAGATTTATTGTTTATTTAAGGAGTGCTGCTCTACAAATGCAAAAAACATTCTCGAATATGTCGCCCATTGAAAAATTGCCCACTACTATCCTGGAATGCTTCCCTGGCCCCAGTGTTTGATCCTGTCTAATCCCCTATTCAAAAGCCATTTAGAAATGGGTTTACTCCTCCTTACTTTAAACGGTTCATCTAGTCTCATTGTTTGAATATCCTTTTAAATTGTTTTATTGTATTGCATTCATTTAAGTGCTTCTGTTTCATGATTCTGTGGGATTTGGGGGTAATTCATTCAAAGATGTATGCCCTATAAATAAATTACTCTTCCTTTGCTGCTAATGTTTAACTGGTTCTATTGAAAGGAAAAAGAAAAAAAAAAACAGCAAAAGAAAGCCGAAGATACCGCTTTTGTTAAAGTGAGGAGAAAAAGCATGCCAATTGCGTTTAGAAAAGACCTTTAAAAACCCACGGTGATTATACAAAAGGGAGCAAAAGCATTTTAGGGAGAAATGAAAGAAATGGTAAACAGTCATACGTCCAACACAGAAAATGCGTCATGTCTTCAAGGGGAGTCAGGAAAGCTGATGATTGTTGTAAAAAAAAAGAGACGGCTTTTTTCCCCTTGTATTTTGCAGTATTCATAGAGACCATCCTGTTAATTAGCTATACTCTTATAAATAACCCTATGAATCAGCTTTCCGAAGCCTGAAAAGTTAAGTAAAAAGAGAAAAGACTCAGGCCTGTGTCATTGCACTTAAAGTAACTGTTGCCTGAAATGTCGTTCAGCCTGAGATTACTTACAAACTTCTGCTACCTAAAAATAAGGGCAGATGGCTTATCCTTTTTACTTAGAAAGTTGTTTCCAATTGTAAATATCTGTGTGGAAAAACAAATAAAAACAATGCTTTTCGCAGCCCGTGCCCATGCTCTCTGATGGGAAGTCCATGCACAATGACACAGGTGCACTGGCATGGCCAAGGTCATAGATGATATTGGATGAACGTCTCACAGCACCCAATTTACGAGAGCCAAGAAACAAGACAAATGCAATCGGGAGAATTAGCATGCCTCTTCCGGGGAGTGAGATTTTCCTAACAGAGGAGGGACAAAGAAGAAATTGTGATCCACGGTTTTTAGCCACGAGACCTCTTTTAGTTGACTCATCTAAGGTGCAAATGAAACGAAACCCCATCTATCCTGCAGCCAAGAAGATAATTAATGAGCCCCTCATTTCTCAATGAAGGTCTCAAGGAATAAAGCAGCCAGCCAGCCTCGAGTTTAAAGAGAGAAAAGTGGTTACGTGTTTGAAAGAATACTAAGTCAACATCACGCCGTGAATGTTTGAATTTGAGCTCTTATTTGGTTTTAAATGAGCTGTGACCCATGCCTCCCGTCTCTCCGTGGGTGCTAGCCACCCACCAGCTGTAATTAACCATCTTTAGTAAAGGAAGGAGAGACAGGAAGACTTCTCCTTCTTGTCCCTTTCCTACAAGGTTTCTTTTAGACAAAGTCGGATGGATTGTAAGTGTGGAAGCCCCTCAAATGCATGCCATAACTTCAAGGTGAGTCATTAGGGCCATTGTGCTCTCTTTAGATTTCCAACAAACAGAGAGAGAGGCCTGAAAAGAGGAAGGGATTGAAAAGGAATGTCGGCAGAACAGAGTGGGACCCTCAAGCTTTGGATTCCTTCCCGGTCAATTTTGGGCACTGGCTTTGGAGGATCTTAAGCGACGATAATAGTTAACATTGACTGAGTGCCAGTGACATGCCGGGTACTGTACTTGCCTTGTCTTCCCTAATCCTTGTCACGAACTTTGTGGGACTATTTGTGGGACAAACTTGTGGGGACTGTTATTCTCCCCATTTTAAAAGATGGGGAAACTGAGGCCGAGAGAGTACACGTTTCTTGTGGAAGATCTTACAACTGGTATGGGCAGAATTTGAAGACATGTCTGAGGATTCAAGAGCCCAGGTTCCAACTCTGCTCCGACCCAACCACGCGTGCCGGGGTTTGGGGTAAAGGACGTTGTCTTGAGTACCACGCAACAGAGTGGAGCCCTGGTTTTCCACTCTCGTTGCTTCAGAACAGTCCAATTCTGACTAGAGAATATTCAAGGATCAAAGAGGTCAACAATACCTTTTCAGAGAGGGGGACATTCTCTCCTCTGTTCTGAAAGATTCACAAGTGTGCATTTTTTTTTTTTTTTGAGACAGAGTCTCCCTTTGTCGCCCAGGCTAGAGTGAGTGTCGTGGCATTAGCTTGGCTCACAGCAACCTCAAACTCCTGGGCTCAAGCGATCCTCCTGCCTCAGCCTCCCGAGTAGCTGGGACTACAGGTGTGCGCCACCATGCCCGGCTAATTTTTTCTATATATATTAGTTGGCCAATTAATTTATTTCTATTTATAGTAGAGACGGGGGTCTGGCTCTTGCTCAGGCTGGTCTTGAACTCCCGGCCTCGAGCGATCCGCCCGCCTCGGCCTCCCAGAGTGCTAGGATGACAGGCGTGAGCCACCGCGCCCGGCCCAAGTGTGCATTCTTATATCCTCCTAGCTAGGAGTTGAATTGTGTACCCTCTTAAAAAAAACTGGAGCTGGACAGGCATTACAGTGGTGAAAATACATTTTATTAAAAAGAAGCTATGACAATAGGGAGAAGAGACCCCGGTATAGGGCTTGGTTCAATCTTCAACACAGCATGGAGAAGTGGGGTCTGTCGCCAGGGAACAGGACGGGGGAGAGTGGAGGGAACATCAGGGTTGGGAGGGATTCTAGCTGGAGGTGATCAGACACCAAGAGTGGCGCATGAGGAATTTGATCAACTGTAAGGGTGGGGGGATTCTTGCTGGACTGACTTAGCAGGATTCTTGCCACGATTGAACTCTTCAAGAACACAAAACTCAAAGTTCAGTTCTCATTTAAAAAAAGAAAGAAAGGCTGAGTGTGGTGGCTCACGCCTGTCATCCTAGCACTCTGAGAGGCCGAGGCGGGTGGATGGCTCAAGGTCAGGAGTTCGAGACCAGCCTGAGCAAGAGTGAGACCCTGTCTCTACTAAAAATAGAAAAAAATTAATTGACCAACTAAAAATATATAGAAAAAATTAGCCTGGCATGGTGGTGCATGCCTGTAGTCCCAGGTACTTGGGAGGCTGAGGCAGGAGGATGGCTTGAGCCCAGGAGTTTGAGGTTGCTGTGAGCGAGGCTGACGCCACGGCACTCTAGCCCAGGCAACAGAGTGAGACTCTGTCTCAAAAAAAAAAAAAAAAAAGAAAGAAAGAAAGAAAAGAAAAGAAAGAGAGAGAGCACTCAGATAAGCCTAACCAAAATTTGTCTAGAGAGAGCCTTTGTCACCCCAAAAGTCCATATAGTGAAGCTCTAACCCCCAGTAGTTCAGAATGTTCTTTTATATGGAAATAGGGTCTATAAAGAGGTAATTTAGGTTAAATGAGGTCATGCAGGTGGGCTGCCAGTCCATGTGACACTATACATATTTGGAGATAGGGCCTTCAGAGCATGGCAGGCCCTAATCCCATATGACTGGTGTCCTTATAAGAAGAGGAAATTTGGACACACCGAGGGATACCAGAGACGCATGAGCACAGAGGAGGGACCACATGGGACACAGTGAGAAGGTGACCCTCTGAGAGAGGAGGGAGGCCTCAGAGGAAGCCATTCCTACCATCACCTTGATAGTGGACTTCCAGCCTCCAGGACTATGAGAAAGAAGTTTCTATTGTTTAAGCCACCTGGTCTGTGGTCTTTTGTTATAGCAGCCCTAGTTAACTAATACCTTCTCTGAAGATCGGTCTTAATGAGCATCTTTAAGTAGAAAACTACCTGCTTAAGATGAAAGAATAAGAAATTGGAAAACATTCTGTTTTTAGATTTAATAATTTAGGTCTAATAGAGACCTTTACAAACACGAAGAGTGAACTCCATCAGACCAGATTGCTTCAAACTGTGTCCCTAACTATCCCCCCTGATTTCTGCAGGAATTTTTTTTTTTGTGGGGAGGAGGGTAAGTCCTTTACCTTAAGAGACTTTTCTCTACTATGAGCCACGCGAACCACGAGAAAAGGCAAACTTTGTTATAAACTCATTGAACTTAGATGATCTAAAGAGCTTCCAGGAAAAAAAAGAAAAAAGCACTTCTTAGAAAACATGCCCTTCATTTCAAAATGATTGTTTCTGGAGCATTTCCTTCATAAACCATGACATATCGAAACACAGAACAAACCTATTAAATTATGCTCATTTCTAATTAAATTCAAACCAGAGCTACGTTAGAAGCGAAGAGCTCTGTGTTGCTGTCTCAGACTTACCACCAGCCATGGAAGTAACTAGTAACTAGGTGAGTCACTTTTCTTCTCTGCCTCAATTTCCTCATGTTGAAAAATGAGAAAATCACAATGCATTTCCTAACTAATATTTGGCAAGGGTTAAAGTGATGCAAATAGTTGCGAAATATTTGGGCTAACAATGGGCTAGAATAAAGGCAGTATACATGTAACACTTATTGGCTTAGGAAGTTCTACAAGAACCTTTGGAAACACACCTAGAACTTTCCCCCAGTGAATCTTATAAAATGCGTATTAATTAGAGGTTTTTGAACCTGTCTTGTTAAGACACATTGGTCAATCTCTTTCTGGAGTAACAATATTACTACACAAAATAATGACAAAAGATTACATAAGCACAGAAGGGTTTCATCTATCACGTGTGCTGCGGTTCTTCCACAATTTTTTCAAAGGTGTAAATTTGCCTCCGAGTTTCTGAGCAACTGTTTTGAAAGCTTTCGGTAATAAAGGCTCCAAAGCCAAGCCTCTTTGTCACTGTCATTCATAACAACATCCTCATTGCCACTTTAAGCTTATCTTCCCATCTCCTCCAAGGATGTCTAAGCTTCTCTGTTCTCTTTTTGAGAAATCACTGGGGGCCTCTTATAAGACTCCATTATCACGTGCATGGAAATGACGCCCAAAGTCTTGTCTCTGTTGAAGTTTTGAAACTTAAAATGTGTGTGTGTGTGTGTGTGTGTGTGTGTGTGTGTGCGTGTGTGTGTTTCATCTTCTCTGCTCCTCCTATTTTAGTTTCTTTTCACTGGGAAGTAGACTCTGAGATGAGCATGGAAGGTCAAGTAGTTCATCTGGGAAATGGTTTCAGGAAGTAGGAAGAACCAGGAAGCAAGGTGGAGAAGGGGAAAAAGCCAATAAAGGGAGCAAGCAGTGTAGAAATCTAGGTAACTGGGACTCGGTTCCAACCGGGGGCCTCTGGAAGACACTGTAGAACATGCCTCGCAAAGGTGAGGGAGGTGGAGGATTTTTCTGCAAACACCCATCAGGTGTTTAATCTGCTTAATCAAGGTCATCAGTTTAATCAGGTGTTTAACTGCTTAATCAATGTCATCAGCATTAGGTTCATATTCTTAGCTTTCTTTTCAATTTCTCTCTTGTCTTCTATCACAAAACCAATGGATTCTTTCCCCCCTCTCATGAATGTGTCTCGGCTACACGTTTCTTTCTTTCCTCCCATGCCCACTCATAAGCCCCTTGGACAGGGCTCTGCAAATCCTCTTTGCTAGAAGCTCTGTCTCTCGTCCACTCTAATCCCAACCTGTGTTATCGCTCAAAGACCATTGACAGAATGGCTTTTTTCTCCAGCTCAGGTGAGGCACGTTTGTTTATTATAGTAAACCCTAGCTATTTGGCCCAATCTTTCCTTTGTACCCAAACTTAGCCCCAAATAATCACAACTGCGTGATGTTTTTTTGTGGGATCTGTATCATCTCCTTGGCCTCTGTCCCTTTCTGGCCACATCATGCCATTCTCGCCTTCGGTCTGTGCATGTCCGCCATGCTTGTCTCCTTTCGATTCTTCAATCTGTCATGCTTCCTTCTCACCTCAGGGCCTTTGCACGTGCTGTTCCCCCTTGTCTGCCCTTCATTGACTAACTCCCCCTCTTCTCTCAGCTTACTTAACCCTTTCCTAACTGATTTCTCTCCCCCGGTCAGGGTGCCCTGTTACATACTCTTGTCATGTCTGTATTTCATATCACTTCTTACGATTGCACTTAATTACTTGATTACTTGCATGGTTATTTTATATATCTGCCACTCCTAGCAGTCTGCAAATTATACAAGTGCCTGTATCGTTCACTGACTTATCCCTAACTCCTAGCAGGATGCTTGGCACATTGCAAACACTCAATGCATATGAAAGAATAATATATGCAACCTATTCTATCCAGCTCTGAAGGCTTTGCCTTTCTCCTCCTACGATGCCCTTTACTCTCCTCATCTAGATAAAAATATGTTTTTTTTTTATTTCCAGTATTTTTGTTTATTTCAATAGATTTAGGGGGTACGAGTGTGTTTTTGTTACTGGGATGAATTGCATTGTGGTGAAGTCATGGTTTTCAGTGTACTCACCCAAATAGTATACATCGCACCCAACAGGTAATTTTTGATCCCTCAACCCCTCCCACTTGCTCTCCTTCTGAGTCTCCCAAGTCACTCACACCACTCCGTGTGACCTTGCACACTCATCACTTGGCCCTCACTTGTGATTTAGTGCCTATGGTATTTGCTTTTCTGTTCCTGAGATACCTCACTTAGGAAAATGGCTTTCAGTTCCATCCAAGTTGCTGTGAAAGACATTATTTCATTCGTTTTTTTTTTAAAGCACTTGTCAAGTGCAATGGTGAGAAGGGGTGAAAGAGTAGAACAAGGCGTTTGATCTATAGCTGACTGTGAAAAATCAACTGAGATAACTCACTACCTTCAGAACAGCCTATTTCATTCCTTTTTATGACTGAGTAGTACTCCATGGTGTGTGTGTGTGTGTGTGTGTGCATATCGCATTTTCTTTATCTACTCCTCAGTTGATGAGAGCTTAGATTGATTTCATTTCTTTGCAATTGTGAATTGTGCTGCGATAAACATATGAGTGCATATATCTTTTTGATATAATGACTTCTTTCCCTTTGGGTAGATACCCAGTAGTGGGGTTGCTGGATTGAAAGGTAGGTCTACTTTTAGTGCTTGGAGGAATCTCCATACTGTTTTCCATAGAGGCTGTGCTAATTTACATTCCCACCAACAGTGTTTAAGTGTTCCCTTTTGACTGCATTCAGACCATCTATTGCTTTTTTATTTTTTAATAATGACCATTCTGACAGGGGTAAGGTGGTATCTCATTGACATGGTTTGGATGTTTGGCACCTCCAAATCTCATGTTGAAATTGGATCCCCCAGTGTTGAATGTGGGGCCTGGTGGGAAGTTTTTGGGTCATGGGGGCAGATCCATCATGCGTGGCTTGGTGCCCTCCCTGAGATAATGAGTGGGTTCTTGCTTTATTAGTTCACACAAGAGCTGGTTGTTTAAAAGAGCCTGGCACCGCTGCCTCCCTCTCTTGCTGAAGCTCTCACTATGTGACACACCTACTCCCTCCTTACCTTCCACCTTGATTGGAAGCTCCCTGAAGCCCTCATCAGAAGCAGATGCTAGTGCCATGCATCTTGTACAGCCTGCAGAACTGTGAACCAAATAAACATCTCTTCTTTGTAATTTACCCAGCCTCAGGCATTTCTTTATAACAAAGTGCAAAATGGATTAATACATGCATTGTGGTTTTAATTTGCATTTCCCTGATGATTAGTGAAGTCCAGCATTTTTTTATGTTTGTTGGCCATTTGCATATTTTCTTTTGAAAAATGTCTGTTCGTGTCTTTTGGCCACTTTTAAATGTGATTATTGGGTTTTTTCTTGCTGATTTGCTTGAGTTTTTTGTGGATTCTGGATATTCGTCCTTTGTTGTATAGGTTGCAAATATTTTCTCCCATTCTATAGGTTGTCTGCTTACTCTGTTGGTTATTTCTTTTGCTATGCAGAAATTTTTTAGTTTAATTAATCTCATAGATTTATTTTGGTTTTTGTTGTCTTTGCTTTTGGGGTCTTAGTCATAAATTCTTTGCCTACGCCAATATCCAGAGAGTTTTTTCTATGTGAATATAAAGAGGAAGAGCAAAATGCACAAAATCATTTTTATTCTTTATCTATCTCGAAAACATCATATCACATATCATTTGCAAATTCATTATAATAAAACGGGGAGATTGTCAGGGATTTGACAACAATGCTGACAGCTGGAGACTCTTTAAAAGATAAGATGATTTTGTGAACTTGTTAAAGCTTGTGTTTACTCCCAAATCTAAGAGAAAATGCACATAGCACTAATAGAAGTTAGACAATAGAGCGATAACTTAATGCTTTGGAAATTCAGGGGACAGGTGTGACAGCCTACTGTGTCTCAGAATAAGCAATTTCAACAAAGACATAAAGTATACAAATGGGAAGAGAATTTGATTTCACTTAATTTTATTTGATAGAATTTAACACTTGAACAACTGCTGTTTGCTAGATGTTAAGAGTTTTAAAATTCTCCTTTCTCCCTAATGGATCCCAAAGAGAAATGTATCCATTTGTTCCATCGCAAATGTTCAATTGCAGATTTGGGGGATAATAAAAGCTTCACCTTACTATTTAATTATTCAGTTGACTGCTAGAAAGATTAAGTTACTCAAATGGGCTTGCAACTCAGAAATGATAATACATGTTTATTTGAAAAGATAGCCATGTAATTCCAAGACAAACTGGTGGGAATCTAGATTTTTATTATGACAGTAGCAATTTGGAAATTATGCAAAAAGTTGCAACAAAATTGGCAGTCATAAGTTTGCTTTTTTACTTGATAGCCTTCTATATGCTTTCTGCGACAAACAGAATGGTCTTGAAACGTCTACATTGAGCACCTGGAGTGAATTAATTGCATAAAAGGTAACAAAGAGACATTTATAAATATAACATTTTTTTCTATTCAGTGAATATATTTTCTACAAGAAAATATATTTTATATATTTAATATTAGACCTACTTCATAATACGTACACATCACTAAAAGGAAAATGCATTAAAAGAAAGCACCATATTATCAATTTATGGTAAAACTTTAAAATGTTGTTATTAATTATAGATGGAGCATTTTCCTGTGAGATAGTCCTATTGGCTTGACACCTGGCAGGGGCTGCACCTGTATTCTCTCTCTCTGTTACATAGCCTTCAGTCCCTGGGGCTATTATTCTGAGGGACACCAAGCCACAAAAGTAGAAGCCTGCATGCATGATTCATACTAGAGCACTCTAGAACACGCTGCCCAATGGGATATGCTGGTTGACTAATCCAAACTGATGGCTGGACCTTCTGTGGTGTCACAGTGAAGTGATCCACTTATCAGATCCTGGAGATTAGCCAAGCAGCTGAGCCTTTCAGTCCGTCCCCTCTCTCCCCTTTGTTGGCAGGAAGTATTTGCAACTTTATCATGATGAAGCATATTTCCTAAACAAACATCCGTGCACATTGTAAAAGGGTTGCTTGTCTCTGGCACCTCTGAGACACTTAGTAGTATCTTTATTTCTTTTGTAATTTAATAACCTCTTATTATTATAGCACGAGCACATTTATATTCATAGGGAGTTAGAAAACACAGACAAACAAGCAAACAAAAACTTCACCTTGCCATCACCCAGAATTACCATGTGCTATACCTTAGTGTCCATGCTTCTGGATCTTTCTATGTTGTATGTATAGTTGTGTTCATATACACAATTTGTCTGTGTGTTGCTTTGCCAACATGTGACAACATTCTACATACTGTTCTACAACTCAACGTTTTCAGTCAATGGTCTTTACCTTTCCATGTCAGTGCATTTTTATGTCATTGAATAGCTACACCATATTCAAATTTCCCCAGTTAAACTAAAAAGATCCTTGTAACAGGTTTGTCATATCCAAAAATGGCACTGAGAAACCTATCTGGCTGTATCCCTCCAATCTGTCATGATTTCCCCTTTGAGGACATTGAGCTTATTTGAATCCTTTCTTTTCTTGGTTAATCTAGCTAGTGGACTGTAGACTTTGTTTATCTTTTTAAAGAACCAACATTTTGTTTCATTGATCCTTTGTTTTGTTTCATTTTGTTGGTTTCAATTTCAATTAGTTCTGTGCTAATCTTTGTTATTTCTTATCTTCTGCTAGCTCTGGGTTTGGTTTGCTCTTGTTTTTCTAATTCCATGAGGTGTAACACTGGATAGTTAATTTGTGATCTTTCTGTCTTGTTAATGTGTTAGTGCTATGAACTCCATTCTTAGTACTGTTCTGGTTTTTTTGTGTACCAGAGATTTTTGTAGCTTATGTCACCATTGTCATTCAATTCAAACCATTTTTTGATTTCCATCTGGATTTCATTGTTGACCAAAGATCAGCAGCAGGTTGTTTAATTACCATGTATCTGTATAGTTTTGAGCATTCCTCCTGGCATTGATTTCTGGTTTTATTCCACTGTGGTCTGAGATTAGACATGGTATAATTTCAATTTTTCTGAATTTGCTGAGACTTGTTTTGTGGCCTAACATATGGTCTATCTTAGAAAATGTTCCATATACTGATAAAAAAGAATGTATATTCTGC